>NW_026877815.1:0-225354 GCF_032173495.1 Musca vetustissima | reverse complement strand
ATATATGGAAGGTATATCTAAATATCTATGCCAAATTTCGTGGAAATCTAAAGATATATAGGCACTTTGGTGCACCATTTACCTTAAATCGGACGTAACTATATATGAGAGCTATATCTAAATCTGAACCGATTTTCTCGAAAATTGGCACACATTATTCTGGAACTAATTCAGTACTCTATGTTAAATTTCGTGCAAATCGAAACATATATAGGGACTTTGGCGCCCCATTTACCTTAAATCAGACGAAAATATATATGGGAGCTATATCTAAATCTGAGCCGATTTTTCCCAATTTCAATAGGGTTCGTCCTTGGGCCAAATAAGTGAGCTGTGCCAAATTTCAAATATTGGGTTCGAAATTGACATATCGACGCCTCCGAACCATAGTATGCTAAGTCGACATAGCATGTTTTAAAGTTCTTTACGTTTTTATATACTACGGTCCTTAATTTATATTCTCTGAAATTTTGGTAATCATCGGCCAATCCAAACCAAAGTTATAAGCAAAAATGTACTTAGCATGGCCCGTAAGATATATGAAACTTCCATACTTTGAGAGCTTCTACTAAAAAACTCACTTTTCAGACTTAGCATACTATGGTTCGGAGGCGTCGATATGTCGGCCATTAATTAGGCATAGCTCTCATTATAATTATAAACCCAAATATTCGCTAATTTTTACACTATGTAATCTAAATTGCAGTAGTTCGAGGATTGTATATTCGACCATGCGTTATTGGTATGAGTCCACGCTTTGAGGTTTTTGATATGTTCCCTATATTTTCATCTGTCAGTATACCTATGGTTTAATTTAAATGTCGTCTGCTGCAGAAGTATTGCGCTAGTCTTCTTTTGGTCCAAATTTAACTTTTGGTTATACCCCCTGCACTTTATAATTTCCCTCAAAGTCCCATGATGCTTAAGCCTGCGTTGCTATCAAATTGTTATTATATGATTGTCAGTATATGTTTCTGAAGATTGTTGTAATACCAAAGTTCACTTTAAAGATAAGAAATTATGTCCGTTATTTCTACTAGTTCTGCAGAATTTGAGAGAAGGTCTCAGGAACTATGGTTGCATTTTTATTAGACTTATTGATGTGATCCAAAATGTACTTCATGGAAATATGGGTGTTAGACGCAAGAGTCTTTGCCCAAAACGTTTCAGACAATACGGAATCGATTGAGAAATTTAGGTCTGTCAGTCTGAATAGCCAAAACTGCTCATTATAGTATTTTTTCCCAAGCTTGGATGAATTTCGATGTTGAAAACTATCGGTCAATATATCGTATAAATAAATTTTATAATATCATTTGTAATATTTAGTGTGAGACCTTCTAGTACAGGATGTATCATCTTCTCTCAAAAGATGATACATTTAACTTTATTAAATTTATTCATATTAAAAAGCACTTAAGCAAACATTTAAAATTTAATTACATCCTCCCCACACAATTTACTATAATTCAAAGAAGTAATAAAAATCATGTTTTTCATATTAAAATTAAAATAAACAGAAAAGGCATTGTGCATACACTTCCTGTTCTTTTGATTGTTTAATACAATTTAAGGGCAAATATGTTATTTTTTTTGCGAAAAATTTGCTACTGAATGTTTGAGATTCTATGAACACTCCCACACATAGCAGCAATTCATATCACTTCACATGTATGCCTGCAGTTCTACCATGTTTGATGGAAGAAATAGAAAAAAATAAGCAAAAGCATTGAGAAAGAAGCCCCAATTGTAGGAAGTAATAAAAAATGGGGTTTCAAACAAATCAAATATAGTTTGGAAATGATTCTCACATACACACCCATCCACATACACACACACATGAACACAAATATAATGTACTCTTCAAACATACTCACATTGCATTTCACGTCACTACGACATGGAAAAAAAGTCCTTACTCTGTTCCATGCCACTCCAAGAGTGGGTGTTTGATTTTCAATATTGTTGTTCTTGTTGTTGCTGTATACGTGTGTGTGTGTGCTTGTGTATTTTTACAGTTAGCAAGGTATGTACAACAATCACTTCTCATTTCAACAATGAGTGACGTTGTGAATTCTATGAAAAAAAAGAACTTGGTTTTACTACTTTTTAGTAGTTCATATTTTCTTTCTTTTTAAGATGAGGGTGTAACGAAAGTAAAGTTTTAAAATACTTATACAAGTGTAAGGGTAAAGGCGAAGTAAAAACTGCTGCAAATAAAGGGTGACTTAATTTAATGACAAGCCGTCTGATCTACTGTATCAAATTGCCAGACAATGTTAATTCACTCAACTTATTTTAATGCTCTGACATTGAGTTTGAGTGATACAGGTGGCATTTTTCTTTAATCTTCAACTTCAAATTTAGGTTATTTTCTTCATAAGGTGGCGTCATTTAATAATAACCTTTTTTTTGATAAGAAATAAATTTGTCTTGTCATAACAAATGAGACTTAAGAGGACCCCCCCCTTGGTTTCCTTAAATAAAATAGATTTAAAATACAAATACGTCGATGTAATAAACAAATCTAAAATGTGGAATTATTTCCTTTACATGTTAAGCCATCGATATATTTTGTATGTCACAACAATTTATGACACCCTAAATCTCCTAAATTTTATGGACACCCTAATCTCTTGATAATAGCACACGTTCATGCGTCCAATTTCTACATCAGCATTTATAATATTTCATGCATTCAAATCTATAGTGCTACCATACTTTTCAAACATCAATGCAAGAAGCTTTTCATATTACTTTCTGTTTATTTTAATGCAATGCACTCTGGTTTCAAAACTGTATTAAGCACGAAGACCATATGAGTTCAACGGAAATTTATTGGAAAACAATTTAACGAAGAAAATATTTAATGGATCCAACAAAATTTATTCCTAATAGAAAATACTTTCCGAAAATGTGGGGAAATTGTACAAAGATGATAAACAGAATGTTCTTTAAATATACACAAGACGTGCTCTAAAAATAATATTTTTAGTACTACGTATCTCTTTCCTGTAAATAAAACAAATATAGGATCCTTTCGCACCATTTGCATAAAATCGGTCGAAAAGGTATATGAGAGCTATATGTAAACCTTCAACAATTTATACAAAATTTAACACGCTATGGGATATTTCGTCTCAATCAGACAAACTTTCAGAGCTTGGCGGCCAACATTATCTCAACCAATTTCAACTAAACTTACAACATGTTATTCTCTACTCAATTTGGTACGCTGTGCGATGTCAATTGGATAAATGAGGGAAGTTTGGTGTACAATTTACATGAAATCGTAAGAAGATATGTATGAGATCTATATCTACATCTGAACAACAATAGGGTTGGACCATTGGTCAAATAAATGAGCTGTGCCAGTTTCATATTCGAATCATAAATGCGACCTGTATTAGTTTACAATATTACGTCAACAGACGGAGGGACGGTCATTGTCTCAGAACGTAATTGTATTCGTACCCTCAAAAATAACTGTGGGTCTATTAATTTTTTGTTACAAACACATTCACAAAGGCCTAACACTCTGCACCACAATGTTTGAACTGTTTTTACCCAACCTCCCCCTTCTAGGATTCCATCGGTTTAAACGGGCAGACTCATGTTCGACTTCATGTTATTGTCATTTGCTGAATAATTCAATGTGAAATTTCGCTAATATGTCACGGTCGTTGTATCTTACGGTCCCATGATGCCTATCTGTGTTGCTATCGAATTCATATACTGAGCCAATATCATTCATTTCCCTCATGCATTTTTCAATACATTCTATAGAATTTGAGAAAAGGTCCAAGGAACATTCGTTGCATTTTTATCAGGCTTATTAGTAGATACATATTCTTTAACTTTGATACGATTGAGAAGTGCCAGTCGGAATAGGCAAAAAATGTTTATTGTATTTTTTTTTTAATGCATAACTATTTATCCAAACCTTCATCAATTTGAAACATGTACACGTATCTCTTCTTAGGATCTTCCGGTTCGATCTAGGCAAATACTTGAATTTTTCTATTTTTCTCATCGAAGTATTTGCGCATCCTGAAGTATACTTATCGCCATATCTCGACTAACTGAGTCGATCTAGACATATATGTCCATCCTTCTGTCCAATCTAATTTGTAAACACGGTAGAGGTCACAGTTATTTACCAATCGTCTAGAACGGGGATAAAATGGTTCATAAACGTTATTTTTTCTGTTTTTAATAATGCTCTAGTGGCTCAAATTATGAATCGAACATCACGAAATTTTACATAGTGAAAGGGACCCGGCCAAGGAACAAATGTGTCTATTTTCATGATATTTTGTCAATTTTTCGCATTTGTTCGTCAAATGGACGCTTTGCATTCTAGGGCGTATTTATTTACTCTTGAAGAACATAGACCGGGGAAGTGGAGAGCCTATACAAGAGGAATGGTTGACATATAACTTGATACCAATTATATTGTTGTATGTACTCAGATGTAGGAGTAATACGTAAATATTTAAGAGGATCTTTGTATTTTAATATTGTTTGCCACCAATTTTACACACACTTCCGGTTATGGTCCATGAAAACAGCCTCATTTTTTGCTGGTGACTGGATGATATTTAGGAGATGAGCTTTATTTTTGTCCGTTTTTTCTAGTCACAATTATAAACCGAACATCACAAGAAATGTTGGCCAATAATTGGTCGGGCTATTTTGATAATGATTGGCCATTATTCAGTCGGTTCATGAACTTTCAAAAAGACTATACTGCTTCGTAAATGAAATTGTCCATATAGTGACTTGTCCTGACGATAAATATCCTCTTGTAAAAACATCTCGACCAATTGTTGGCAATTTTATAGTCCCAGCCCAAATGTATATATGACAACGGTCCAGACTCATTTCAGATATTTTGAAGATAAGCTTTTTTATACCGATGAAGCTGTACCTTGGCATTTCGGACTATCAGATAAAAGGCAATTTAAAATATATATTCAAAGAATGGATAATAAAACTTCAATAAATATTGAATATTTTCCACCCGTTGTTAAAAAACAAAACTTATATACAACCATATTTTGGAATAGCCTATGAGTCGAACCGATAAGTCCGTAATTTGGCATTTCGGACTTTTACAAATACGTTCAACTAATCGGGCTGCAATTTGATAAACACAGTTTCAAGAGTTGACTGTCTCCTGTTGGAGGGTATAAAAAGTTCGACCCAACCAAACATAGCCACAATTTTTCTGGTCACCAATATAAAACATTGTACAGGGTTGATTGAAAAATTAGGTTTTGCATAGTTTTGTTCACATGTGGGGTTCCAGAAGGAATGGACCCATATTACTTGTATATAAAACTTATTAACGGGAAATTCCAATATTTACCGGAAAAAACTATTAAATATAAATTTATAATTTGTTTTGGGACTTGCAGTGGAATTTGACGTAGTATATTTTATTTAATGACATAATATAACTATATTAGGTTTCATGTTACTTTAATGCGCTTAGTCGAAAAAGTAATGTGAAATGTCTTTGAAAAACTACAAAAACATTTTGAATTTTTTGTTCAAATTGTATAACTATATATTCGGTATATACATTATATAAAGAGATTTGCCTTGTACAGTGACGTATACTAAAAATTGATGGAGAATATTTTTCCTTCTAAAACGACATATTGTGGGAAAAATGTGTAAAAGCTGAGACTTGTAATAAACAATTATGGCGAACATTTCGGTAGAATATTCTGAGCAGCTTTAACCCCGTTTTGAACGAGTTTTCAATCACTTCTGGAGAGGGGGATCGAAAAGACTCCTTCAGTGGGTCGGTTAAGGGTTAAAGTTGTATACCGAAATATTCCTCAATATTTTATCAATAATTTTGCCGAAGACAACATATACAAATTTAAAGTTTGAGAGAAATCGGTTACACCTTTCAACTGTTATCTCTTGATAAATTATAAATCGACTCCGAATTCTCTGAAAAGGATTTTGTCCAAAGAAATTTGTGGTATAAAACCAATATTTCGAGGAGTAACATATTTGTTACATAAGGCTTATGATATAATTTCAAAAAGTTCATTTTACCTAAAGTGGGGTGTGTCCTCCCATAAGTCGGTCATGGAGGAAAAGTATTATATTGCATAAAAATAATTGTCATTACAGGGTATTATAAGATAAATGAGGATATTATGTCTAAATATAAAAGTCTGAAAAGGCCACAAAACACCGGTCATACAATGGAAAATTATTTTATTATTTCATGAGCAAAAATCGTAAATCGCTCAGTCCGGAACTACTTCTGCTATAAAAATAGCAGAAACATTCTCTAAACATTCCAATCCGAAAACACAGTAGCATATTTGTTGCTTTTATTTTTATTGCCTGTCGACTTTTTTTTAGGTTGCCGGCTGCAGTAACTGAACAAACGAATGAATGACAGAATGACTGGTTGGTAAAGTGATTGTGTGGTACTGCTGCTTGTGGTGATAGAATAAATTTATATTTCTGACTGAATGGGAATGGTTATGGTTATGGGCACAAAAATCTCTATGGGTAATAGTAAGTAGTTGGAAGGGTGTATGACGTGTGGGCTTTCTATACCGAATGATACATTCATTTGTCCATTCAAGTATACATTAATGTAAGCACAATCATGAATGGATGAATGAATGACTCTGACAGTTACTATGTCTGTTTGACGACTGACTATCTGGGTGTTTGAATGGAAATTGTGCTGTAGAAGAAGCAGGAGAAAACAACTCACACAAATCGTAAAGGCATTTCAACTGTTACTTCCTTTTTGCCTTATTTTCTGTGTGTTATAGCTATTCTATTCTGATGTTGGCTTGGATGGTTGACTGACTGACTAGCTGACTGCCTTATCACATAACTTGCACACTTTTCTTAACAAAAATGAAATAATTTTTCTTATATATGAATTTCGTTGGGAATGCAAAAATTCCGACTGGTAAATGGTATTCAATTCCAGCAAACACACATGGAATGATATACACTTAAATTCTCGGCATTACTAAGGCATTTGTAATAGAAGAAGAAGAAAAACTATTGTGGTTATTCCAGAGAACTTGTTTTTCGACAAGTGGTTATAGATTCAAGCAATAAAAACAGATTTACAAACTCACACTCAACACATACACCCACATCCCTACACAAACTGGCGCAATTGATGCAAGCCACAACTTAAGGCTAAAGTTCACAATCACTGACCAGAACAAAACTTTATTCGACATTTTAATGCATTTTTCAAAGCCATTGCCTTTCATCGGACAATGACCAACAAAAAAACATGATGTTTGCTAACGTCTCTTTTTGTTAAGTACACCTCAACTCAACTGAATCCAAATGTGGCCAATATCAAATATTCATTCGTTCACTCATTCATCCGTTCACTCATTCATCCGTTCGCTTGTTCACCAGCAACAACGATTTTGTTAAACTGCGTGCTTCATGATCCCACCCCATCCAACAAATTCACCCACAGTTTCAAAATGTCTACTCAAATAACCACTTTTGATGAATATTAAAGCAAATGCCTTTAAATTGAATGTGATAAATGTCAACATTGTTTAAAATGAGATTTTGATACTTTCGTTCGGTTGGTTGTTTCATTTTATTTCACATATCAATTTGCATTCACCTTAATTGCAGGTGGCAACTATGTCATTTGCAAAATTTATTATATTCAATTTAACAACGGTTAAGCGAAATAAATAAAATACTACAAATTACATCGGTATTTTATTTAATTCATCAATGAGATAATTGAAATTGATCTGAAATTCAAGTAGGAATTTACTTAAATAAAAGTTCGATAATGCGTATTAGTTATATTGTACAAACATATGAAGTATACGCTGCATGGTACTATTAGCAGAGGAAATGCATAACATACATTCTAGACTTAAAATGTGTACGATTTTCAGCCGGCTGGCAATGAGCGTGCATTACATTGAAGACTTAAGCCATGTGCCATGAATTAACATAAATGTGTTGTTGATGTTTTATAGTAGTTTTTCATAATTAGCGAAAAGTCCTTCTTTTCGACTGCGAATATTATTTCCGATTTGAAAAATGGATACTCCGGTTTCAAAAAATCCATAGGCATTCAAAAGAACACATGTCTTTCTCTGGTATGAAGTAGGATTATTAACTTCGCACATAAATACCTAAATGGCATATGAAGTGGCTTGGTGGAAAATTAGTCATGTCTTCGAATCAGTGTTGCCAATTTAGCACTTCTAGTGCTAGATTTTGTACTTTTTAAACTCGTTTAGCACCAAAAAATTATTTAGCACCAAGTATCTTTTTTAACAGTTTTATTTTTTCTGAATATTTTTAAAAATTTCCGTCTCTTTGGTTTCATCCCAAAAATTTGTTTTCGTTTTTCGATTTCCCAAATACCTATTTAAATTTCTTTATGTTTCACGCTATGATTTTAAAATTTCTATGTTAAAAAAGTGTCAGTAAATCTGTGGACAAGTAAAAACTCCGATCCGGCCGAACTTTTTATACCCTGCAACTTTTTATACCCTATGGAAGAATATATATGGAAGAATTTTATACTGATTAAGAATAACAATTTCGAGATGTTGCAAGAATATTTAATGTATAATGAATTTTTAATAAGTACAGATATCATTATTACCTATAAGCGAAGTTCCTTCTATAAACTTTTTAGCACTTTTATTTTGCGCATTTTTAAACAAAATCTAGCATTTTTTATCGACAAAGTTTTGTCGATAGATTTCTTAAAGAAATGAAGTCTGTCGAAACACTTCTTCTAGAACCTTCCCCACAAAGGGTCAAAATTATGAAACTGGGCAAATTCTTTGAAGTGTCTTTTTTTAATATTTGAAAAAACTAATATCCCACTTCAGAGGAAATGCATCCGAAGCCTCTGACTTTCTAGTAGCCAACATCGGTATCATCAAAAAAAATAGAAACTTCAACAATAATGCTGATTCTATGCAACTATTAATGTCAGACCCCATCACCTAAGACATGCTACAGCGGAACAACCATCCTCTTACCTGGAATAAACAAATTAGATTTACGGATGTTGAGTATATACCTACTTTTACGAAAGTCAATTTTGCTCATACCAAAAAAATTAAGCAAAATAAATATAGCTTGAAGATGGTGAATATAAGAACAGACCTTCTGATACCTCACCTAAAAACTCTCCACATCGTAATTTATTAGTCAAACTTTATTTGAATTCGAAAACGGTCTTTATAGACCCACTCCTTGTGATACCTCCCCCTATAGATGGTCAACATTTATCAAAAAGGTGTAAATCTAATACGATACTTTTCATTTTACAATCTGACCCCAACAAAAGTAATATTTTTTACCAAATCTACATCATATCCGCAGATGGGTCTAATGGATCCACTACCTTATGTACTTTCTCCAAAAATTGTCAACATCTCGTCTTTTTCTCATTTTTTTCTTTATAATCTCGTAGCCCATAGGACCAATAAATTAAAAAAAATCTTAAAAAATTAACCACATAACTTCATATATCATATGTGTCAAATTGCCTCACAATAGTAAAAATAGGTATATAACATTCAGTAATCCCAATTAGGTGGTCAACGGGGAAGGGGAGTGTGCCTTCATATATACGTAACTAAAAACAAAAGTATAATTTTTAAAATTAATATTAAAGTTTTAAATATGTGTAGCTATCAAAATTGAAATGAGTCGTGGAAGCCATAAAGATGAGTGATAAAAGAAAGAAATACCTTTATAAATACCCTTTCCCGACTGAAAATTCGTTTAACTTTCATCAAAAGTGTCTGACGTATCTTGAGGTATAATGCCGTTTTCCCTAGATCAGCTTTACGGAAGTTGATACGATTTATTCTTCTCCTCTATATATTGTATACATATCAGGACTTTTACAGAACTTATACCGATAGAAGTTCAATATGCCTATGACAAGATATTTTGTCAAATCGAATGGAGATAAATTTGTAAAATATAACCTTTTTATATTTCGAGTCCATGTGAGTTTTCGTCCTTATTTTATTAAGTCATAAACTAAAATCAAGAAAAAAAATCTTTTAACTTTCAAATATTTAAAAAAAATTGCTTATAAGATTGTTCATGGGGTCGCCAAAGAGGAGATGTCGATATTCGTATGATTTCATCGTACTTTTCCAATCTTACCCGATTCCTGCTCAGAAAACCACCAAGTCTTATATTTTTCATTTATAATAGAATTTTTCTATCCATTCCTCTAATTTTTTCCTTTTTTATTTTTGCAGGTAAGTGATTGCTTTTACCAAATATAAATATTCGTCGTAAGTACAATAACAGTTATCTGTTTCTTAACATTTGCAAGTAAGATTTTTTTCTCTATTCTATAATATTAAATGAATCTATAGAACGGTTCCAATAGTATCCCATCAATGGTCAATCAATCAGTCCAATGATATGTTTCTTAAACTATTTTCTATAATATTCTGTAGTTTATTTTTATATATGATAATCGAACTACATTTTAGCTAAAGTCTCGACTTTGTAAAATAAATATCGACCAACGATGTTGCATATTTTCTAATTATATATTCGATTGCAAAACATATATTTGTGTTATCGTTCCATGGAACAGAAACTCTAAACATTAAAATAATGTTCTGTTTAGTATTATTTGAAACTATAAAATATATAAATTGCATAGTTTCTAATAATACTATTTGTATTATATTATTTAAAACTTTGTGTTTGAAGTCGGGTTATTTTATTACTAGTAAGTTGGACAACTCCGATTCCAACATTAACTATAAAATCATATAGGATTCCACTGTAAAAATTTTCTCATCATATATACCATCATATATATACTCACACATTCTTTATACATAAAAGTGAAGTAATAAAAACAAACAGAAATTTCCACTTCTCTTACCTAGCGGCCAATGACAGTTGACACTCTACGAATGTACATACTACTATCGCATCATCTGATGAGGTGTTTGACTGCAAACAATGTCTAGCAACAAATAAGGATTCTTTTTATTTTATTCAAACATTCGATTCTCAGAATTCCAACAGGAACAACAAGAAAATTCAAAAAATACATCATTAAAAAGAAAAGAACATAAAATGAACAGAGAACTTTAAATTTGAAAAGGCAAAAATCATCTGTTTGTGTGTGTATTTGTATATATTGGTGTGAAATGTATAATGTAACAAGTGGCTGTGTTGGTGTCGATATAGATGTTAATGTTCTTCGTAACGGCTGTTACAAAAACAAAAACATAGCTTCTCCCAAAAAGAGGACATACAATTACAACCGAATGAACATCAATGTAACGACAACTAGCCATAGGATGTGAGTCGGGACGTTTGTAAGAGGAATAAAAGTCTTAAGTTTGAAAATTTATGACTTCGTCCTAAAAGAAAGGATTGTAATTACATTTTCTTTTTTCTAGATTCTGTGATTTCTTGTTGGTATTGGGTTAAGTTGGTAATTAGTGGGTGGAAAATTGTCATAAAATAAGAAACAGGGAAAAACGTAGTTAAGTCCAATCGGACCAAAGTTTCTATAACTTCTACCACGAAGAAGTGAAAATGGTATCCAAATGATGCAATATACGTGCATTGTTAGTAATGGAATATCCAGTAGTTCGAGTAACTGGTGATGAACTAGATATTTTACTAATTACCTGTAAGTACCACTAGTTACCACTTCATGCCCTAGACTGGTGAATTTAACACAGGTATGTCATTGGGGAAGTCAATTGTCCCCTGCCTGCGTTACCAGTATACAGTCATTTCGGTAGTCGATTCATTACCCTTTGCATTACCAGTAACTACTGAATTGGTATGATGTGCGTAGACAACTTATTCAATTGACAAATTAATCCAACAGTCTATTTTGTGTTCCTTTTTGGGATATGAAGTAACTAGATCACCAAGTAACTAGCTATATAACTATAATAGCAGATAATTGATATTTTTTGAATAACTGGGTAGCTCCACATGATTCTAGAAGAATATATGGGTCTATATTGAAAATATAGGCTAAAACACAACCACTTAAATTTAAAAACTGAGCTACAGGGAATAAATTAAAACATGGACCTATATTAAACATTTTCTGGAAGGACCGATTACTATCAAAATGTTGCTATGGAAGTTGTGCCAAAATATGGACCTGTATTAAAAAATTCATCTGAGGACGTTTTCTTATACTCTAAGAATTCGGAATTAACGATTACAGCCAGATTACAGATTACGTTAAGAAAATGGAGCTGAGACCTTTAACTAACCTAAAATGGGAAGAGAACTTAAAAGGGGTACGATGTTACAAAACAGACCAATATTGACCTTAGTTTGACCTTTGAGTACCCTACATTCTAATTTTTAATATTCTATATGTTTAAAAGGAAAAAATGAAATTTTTCTGTCAGAAGGACTTTTTCTGAGAACTGGAAATGCAAAATTCTTTCTTAATTTCCCTCTGAGAACCTTAAATTTCAAATTCACTTATTTCGGTAGAACAATGATGTTAGAAACCTCAAATACCTAAAATGAAGTACCATTATATGTGAGCTGTTTCGTTTGCCTGATCTTATAAACATGCCATCCCATGGCTTTAGTGCAATACTAATTTTTATGAATTTATGTATTTATTCACGTCGTTCTATTGAGACAGCGCCATCAAATAATCTGATGGGTTTAATATGTGATAGCTCAATACATTTAATCTAGTTATTACGAATATATTAACATGTTTCACACTCCACAATGCCTCGAGACTTAAAGTCATATTTTTTTTAAATTCTTTCCTATTGCCTTATTTCCAAGCACTTCTTTGTAGCGTTTCAAATAACAAAATATCTTGTTCTTGCCTTATGTGGCAAGACCTCAAAATATTTTTCTTCTTCAAAGTGAAAGGCTTAAGTTTCCTGGCATAATATGCCATTTCATGGCATGACACGGCGCGACTTTGCTCCACTTTTTGGCTGATACAGCTTTTTTGTTCTAATAAAAAAAAAGAAAACTCCTATAAAAAATGTTACACTTTAACATTTTTTCCTCCACTTCTCAAAAAATTATTCAATTTCTTTATGTCCTCTCTCGACTGTCGACATTGTCTAAAATAAAACTCATTAAAAAAACTTTCTTTTATTTCGAAATTTTTGTGTGTTTGTATGTGTGAGTTTTCCACTTTTACTGTCACCAATTCTTAGTTTTTTTCCCCCTCAAGTCTATACTTGTGCTAAATAAAAAATACGTATATAATGAAGAAAGCAAATAATAAAAACGGAACCGGGAGCAAAAGAAATATGAGCAACAACTATGACCACCCACCCATTCACATAATCACACTCCCGGCAAACATCTACACACACCCTCAAGCAAACAAAAAATCATAGAAAAATTTCCAAAAAAAGGCTCTCTGCTGAAAGGAAGCAAAAAATTTCAATTATTATTGAAATCTTTACGACAATAAATAGTCAAAGTTCATAATTTGTTAGCATTCAGACAACTTCACAGAAAAGTTTTCTTTTATTTTTTATGATTTGCAACTGTGGCGCGGCTAGAGAGACCAAAAACAAAACAAATATTTGAAGGAAAAAATAGAAGTTTTTTTTACAGACCGAAAATATGACATTGTGAGCTGGCTTGAGGGGATGCAGGAAATAAGAATGAAAATGTCGGCATTGAAGTATAATGCGAACCCTTGAGAGTTATTAAAGCATTATGAACAATTGAAATAATGTCATAGACGAAGGCGTATTATATAATTATTTAAATCCAAATTATTTTAAATTATACCACAAAAATTAAAAAAGGGATGACCAATGGGGAACAATTCCCGGACTAGCAGGGGTGAGATGCATGGTGGCTACCAATATCGTGAGATGTTGGTGGTCACTTGTATCCCCTTTCAGCAATTGTTTCATTGTAGAGAGCCTGCATGTTAGTCCTAATGGTAGTAGCTTTGGCTATGAACTGGACCTCTTGCGCATTGATAATATCAGCTTGGTCTTCTCGCCGTTTACTGCCAGACCCACTTTGGTTAATTTTCGAAGTGACCCAGAAAAACCAAACGTATTTTCGTGATCCAGGGACTCCAACTAAACAGAATTGGTACATTAGAACCACTGAAAAAAATTTTTTTGTTATATTGTAGCACAGTATTATCGAACCTTATGTTCTGCTTTTTTCATATCTTCCGCAGATGAAATGATTACAACAGAGTCTTAGAACCAAACCAAAACACGGAACAAATCATATAACTATTTTAATATAAAACGGGGGTTATATGGGACGACGAAATTTTTGGTAGGGAGATTTGTTACCATATACGATTACAATATACCAAATTGCAGCGAATTCGATTGAAAAACTCGCTCAAGAACCCCGAAATACCGAAAATTGGGGGGTGCTGTTATATGGGAGTTATGGTGGGGTACCCTTATATGAGGGCTACCAGAAAAAGTGGACCAATATTTATATTTTTTGTGGAGACATTTAGTACCCAATAAGAACTCAATGTACCAAATTTTAGCGTATTCGGTTGAAAAACGCGCTCAAGAACCCCAAAATACCGAAAATTGGGGGGTTCTGTTATATGGGAGGTATGCCTAAACGTGGACCGATACATCCCATCTTCGAATTTGACCTCCCTGCAGACAAAAGACAAGCCCATGCTAAATTTCAGCTCCCTATTCAATTAATTACAGCAGACGGACGGATCGTCTTAGAATTTTACCCTGATCAAGAATATATATACTTTATAGGGTCGGAAATGAACATTTCGATGAGTTACCAACGGAATGACAAAACTAATATACCCTCTATTCCATTGTGGAGGGTATAAAAACCCACAGAATATTGCTTAAATGCCGCTAAGAGTTCGAAACGAACAACGTTGAAACTTTTTTTAGCATATGAAGACAAAAAATCCAAAAATCTTCAACAAAAAATCTGTCTGACTTCTGTCCTATGGGTCATATTCTCATGTATATTTCTCAAACTTTCAATTCAAACAAAACTTCTGTTACAACTTTCCTTCCGACCATATTAAACTAACACAATATTCACGTGTAATGGTGTTTAGTTATGAAAATCCCAATTGTCATATTAATTTAATAGACACGTTATCACAGTTACACATAAAAAGATTCCATTGTTTGGGCTTTTGTTACGGATTTTTCACTTGACTTCCTAAATCTATACATAAATAATAAATAAATCCTATTAAATATCTTTGGCCCAACAATGACAACAAGAGGCCGTGCAGTAAAGTGAAAAGGAGGGATGTAGGGAGGGAGAGAGAGAGAAAACAAGTAAATTGTTTAGTAACATTTATAAAATGTGAGAGAGTGTGGGAAAACACTTAATCGCCAATTGCCATAAATATGTTGGAAAATAATCCTCCACACTTTAAAATGTTTTGTGAATGTGAAATGTGCATCGTGTTAGAAGGAAACCCCTTATCCGCAAAAAATTGAATTTAAGTGGAAGTTCGTTACTCTGTTTCTTGTGATGGAATGGAGAAATTATTCCCGTTTTTATTGTGGTGTTTCCAGCAATTTTTAACAGTTCCCCTGACAATCATAAAACCATTTTCAAATAATGTTACAATGACCTTCGTTCGTTTGTGTGGTAGTGACTGTCACTACCAAAAAGAAGGGAATTTTGTTCTTTGGCCTGGAATTTAGTTCAAAACGAAATTGTTTGCAAAAAAAGCAAATAAGTTTTAGAGTGGTATCAGTAGACTTTATAAAGGCAGTATGCAGATATTTACATTGTTTCCTTTTTTGTTAAATAAGCCATTAAGTTTGTTGTTTTACATTTCATGTTTGCCTAAACACTCGACTTTAAGAAAATTGCGAAAATTTCTTGTTAAAAAATGCAAATGCCATTTAAAAATATTCAATGGCCATATGACGTCTTTAATTAAGCTTCTAGGTCTGCAAAGTTTGTTGTTATGGTTATTTTTAGATGTTGGGAAATATAATTTTCGAACAATTGCCATCGAGGTGGCATTTTGGAAATGTTAAAAACTTCCAATGAAATACAGAAAAAAGGAAGAATAAGGAGAAAGGATATGAAAAACTGTAGTAATTTTTAAATTAGGGAAAATAAAAATATATAATTTTAAATACTGAAATTTAAAATATATGTCTCCGATTCCGCAGACTTGATAAAAATTGCAAAATCAGATAAAATTGTCTGTAACATCGACAGTTATATTTTGATTTGTTATTTTCTTAATCATAACGTAAAAGGGCCCCTAGAATTAAAGAACAAAAATTCATTCATTCTACAGTTCCAATGGGTATGATATGGTTTCCCCGACCTAGGCAACACCAGTTATTACCCCTACGTCTAATGGTTTTAGCTCCATTTTAGAACTATATTGGTTTCATGGAGTGTGAAAAACACATTTGCGGAATATTTCCAATATAAAACCATATTTTGGCATAGACCCAAATGCTATTCACGGGTCACTAGTAGGGTTTGTGGTCCAGAATTCCCATTCAGGGTATTCACGGGATTTCCCGATTTTTTGACATGAATATTTCCGAGATTTCACAATTTATTGTACAGTGACATAGAACTTAAATGTTTTATAGCCCTAATTATTTATGCACTTTTTAATTATAAAACTTGTAAAAAGTCCCGGAAATTTCCAGGAACCCTGGAAAGAACATTTTGCATTCCCGATTTCCCGGGAATGACGAAAGTCGGGAAAGCTTCATATTTTATTGCATGAACGTACTATAGTGTAGTTAAACATACAGCCATGTGTTGTGTTGTTTAAAGTGAATTGAAAAATCTGTTTGCCAAAACATGGAATTTACTCGTGAACGTTTTCGTTTGATAATTTTCTGAAAGGAATTATAACGACAAGAGCGATGAAACACTATTCAGTAGCAAGTGAAATCCGACAGTGAAACACAGACAATTGATAGCGTGCGCGAACTGATAATGCAAGATCGCCATGCGACATTTCATGAAATAGATGCATTATTGGGGGAAAAATAAATCCATCGAAAATGTCGATAAAATCGTAGAAATGATCGAAGTTGAACGGCATGTTAGCAGTCGTAACATCGCCCAGAAGCTAAAAATCTACCATAAAACAGTTTTAAAAATTTTCATCTGCGAAACCTTGACCAAACGGAATGAGATAGACCCATTTCTTAAACGGATGGTGACTGGAAATGAGAAATAGATCACATACGATAAACTTTGCGAAAACGATCGTGCTGAAAAGCACCTCAAACTGTGGCCAAACCAGGACTAATGGCCAGGAAGGTTCTGTTATTCATTTGGTGGGACTAGAAGGGGATTATTTATTATGAGTTGTTTCCATATGTTCAAACGCTAAATTCTGTTATCTACTGAAGATAGCAGTTGGCCAGAAACGACCGGATTGGCCAACAGGAGTGGAGGAGTCCTATTCCACCAGGACAACGCTAGGCCTCACACATCTACAGTGACTCGCCAGAAACTTCGGGAGCATGACTGGGAGGTTTTAATGCGTCCGCTATACAGTCCGCAATGGCACTTAGCGATTATGATATTTTTCTTGCATTGCAAAATTTCTTTAATGATAAAAAATTGGTATCTGGGGAGGATTTTGAAAATCGACTACTAGGGTTTTTTTGCAAATACAGAGCAGAACTTCTATGAGAGAGGCATTATGAAGTTAACTTTAAAATTACATCAAATAATACAACAAAACGGTGCATATTTGGCCCAAATCGGACATTCTGAAGCATGTTAAATAAAGTCCTATAGTTCATATAACAACCAGAAAGGAAAGCAGTAAAGTCGGACAGGGCCGACTGTATTATACCACATTGCGTATATTCAACAGAAGAAATCCTACACTAAATTTTGGTTGCTTCTTACAATGGGACAAAATTATGTAAATAAATTTAAAGCAAAATATCAAAATCTAAACCGCTTTCATCGAAATTTTGTCACATGTTAGGTTACACTTATTTCAGTATGTTTTGTGCATTCGGCCACATTTTGAGCTCTGCATTTACTTATAAATCCAAATTTCGTGTAAATCAAAGAATATATATCGTTCTTTTCAAAAACATGTGAAATCCGGGTTTAATAAATTCAATCTCTCAAAGGCGAAGATCTTTAAAAAACACGCCCGCGAACTGATAATGCAATAATCGTGATGCGACATTTCGTGACATAGATGCATTATTGTCCATTTATTTCAAGAAGGTATATTTCATATTGCCGTAAAAAGATTTGTTCTCTCCTTCACAATTTGGCAATAGCTCATACCCTTCACCACTTCTGGTAAATTCAGCAGATGCATCCGTTATTTTCCATTTTTGAAATTGGGCGAACTTAAATATGTGATATTTATCTATATGGAATCGACTAACATCAGTCCCTACTCATTCCTGCAACCTTAAGCATAGGTTCATTTCATTCGGGCAGATTTAGAGCGTATTTAAATTAAACTTGACACATGATATTCGACTTTAACAAAACTTTACGAACGTTCGGCTATACCTTTTCAGTACATTTTTGCTAAATGTTGTGCCAATCTGTAAAATTTTGGGACTTTGATGCATTTATTTAAAATCGAAAAAATTATATGTGGGAACTACTAAATCTGTACCGTTTTTGACAAAACTTGATCCCCGTTGGGCTATACTTACATCTGTACTTTTTGCATAATGCTGTACCAATCGACCAAATTTTGAGCCTTTGGTGTATCATTTATATAAAATCGAACAAAAATATATATGGGAGCTTTATATAAATCTGAACCAATTTCAACAAAGCTTATATGCCTAGAATCACTTGTTGAGTCGATATACGCATGTCCGGCTACTTATTTAGCTGGCTTGTTACAGATCGGTTGTTCCATAAGCCGAGCATAAAAAAAGATTTCCAAGCGCGTCGGTCTCCTCCAATTTGAAAGGTCATGTTCCGAGATGTTGTATTCTACTTGGTCTTTCCATCTAATTCGTGGCCTTCCCTTTATGCGTGAACCATCAGTGGGATCGCTTTTATATGCCTTTTGAGCTGGGGTATTCTCATTCATTCGCTCAACATGGCCTAGCCATCGTTGTCGCTGCAGCTCAATACGACTGACGTATAGATTGTAAAGCTCGTGGTTCATTCGGCGCCGATATTCTCTTTTTTCTCTCAAACACCCGAAGAGCATCATCATCTGCTTGCGCGAATACCCATGCTTCAGATCCATATAACAGCACGGGTAGTATCACGTCTTGTAAGGTATGAGTTTGGTCTGGCGGGAGGTGGCCTTGTTTCTAAACTGGTTGCTTAGACCATAGTAGCATTTGTATATAAAATCTTTAACTACCTCGAAGCTGTAGTTCTCAAGTCCCACAGTTGGTCCGTGTCTACTGGACGTCTTGAGCGTTGATACCATCATCACAGCCCTCATTTGAATATTTTAATATCAGTACGTTTTGCAAAATTTTACAACAACCGATCAACTGTTGGCTCTTTGGTTGACCATTTTTTTTAATCGAACTAAAATATATATGGGAGCCATCAATTTTGACAAATTTCAATAGAGTTCGTCCTTGGGCCAAATAAGTGGTTTGTGCCAAATGTCATCCAATTCGGGTCATTAATGCAACCTGTAGTTTGCTCACAAGAATACATTAACAGATCGAACATGCATAAATCTGTTAATGTACCATAGGTCTATCTTGTTTCCTTTTGCCTGTTACAAACCCAAAGTGTGGTGAAGGGTATAAAAATGTGTGGTCAACGTTTTGTGTTGTCAGAAGATATTGTTGAAGCTTTCAAAACCCCATGTTTAAGATGTACCTCATTTGGAATGGGTCAAATAAAACGCTGTTCTGATTGATGTGCATTCAAAACCCATTTAAGTGGTCAGGATGAATTATCTGATAATAGGTTGTTTGTGGCCTGAGGAAATTAAATTCCAAATTACAATTCAGGTTGAAAACTGGAATAGGTACTTCAATGCACACAAAATAAAAAGGGGACCATTTTGAAAAGAAGTATTTTATTCATTGCCAAGTAATACCACACCGACTGAAACCTTCCAAATTCCGAAAATATAGCGGGCCATTCTCTATATTTGGGGTCTACGTCAAAACATAAACTTGCATAGATAATCTTCTGCAAAGAGGTTTTCCATCCTACGAAAACCTGGAATGCCAAATTTCCTACACTTCGGTGTAGAGATTCGACTAAGATATTATAAAAACCGTAAACATTTATAGAGAAAATGTGAATAAATGAGGGTAATATCAAAACATGGATCGAAACAGTTCTCTAAAATGGTTTAGACCCCTCCAAAAACACGGAATACCATATTGCAACTACATTGGTGGGAAAATCCACCAAAACATCTTTATATAGACGGTAATATCTAGAAAATCGTAATTTTTTTAATAAAAGAAGAATACCAAATTAAAGCTAATTTGGTGAAAATATCGATTAAAAACCTTAAAAATTCCAAAAATAGGGTAGGGACAAATTTATAGACCTTAAGGGAAACCCACCCATTCTCGATTTTAATTTTTCAAGATTTTCAATGGGCTGGTAAATCAATACCAATGCTTGTTAAGGTTTGTAACTTTGCACATATATATTTGAAGATTTAAAAGAGAAGAAAAATAATTTACAAAAAATTTTTGTTATTGTTTTTTGTAATTAAAGA
Organism: Musca vetustissima; assembly: GCF_032173495.1. Lineage (NCBI taxonomy): Eukaryota > Metazoa > Arthropoda > Insecta > Diptera > Muscidae > Musca > Musca vetustissima. The sequence goes on along the minus strand of NW_026877815.1, from coordinate 204,665 downwards.
AAAGTCCTTATTTTTGATGGCGGGCATGATAACTCCTCACTGGAACATCGGAATCCGAAAATTCCAACGGTGTTAGAAAGAGTACATGTCTGGCTCTCGTATGAACTAGGATAATTGACTTCGCTCTAAGATTAACAAAATGGCGGACCTTTGAAAAAATATTTTTGGAAAATCGCCGATTTTTGACCAAAAACCAAGTTAAAAAATAAGGAAGATCTTCACCGATTGGCTTTGTCCTAGTTCATACGATAGCTATACACTCACAGAAAAACGTGTAGAAATTTGGAATCGCTTGGGTTATTAGTTTTTGAGTTATCTTGCCCGCCATTCGGAAAAGAGAAAAACGCGTTTAAGTTTGAGAAGCCCTTTAGCCGCCACTTGATGCTGACACAATAAATCGGCTATATTTTCAAGAGTTCTTGAGATTTTCAATTGAAATTTTGTAGGGACATTCTTGATTTAGTGTAGATTCGAATTAAATTAAAAAAATTTTGACCCCGAGAATGGGGGGTCCCCTTAAGTCAAAATATGGATCTAAGTATTTTTATTTCCCCCTTTTTGGACAAAATGTTCAAAGTACGTCCATTTAGGTTTAGGTTAGTTTTTGGTGTCTGTAATTAGGTAATTTCCTTACTTCTTGCCAGACAATTTACAATGAAATACCGTACAATAATAGATATCTTAATCCCAACCTCACGGTTGGGAACTTCACGATTTTTTATTTGTTTTAATAACCTTCAATATGTTAACTTTCGTTGCTGAACGGAAAATGTTCGAACCTCGTTCGATTAACAAATTTCTGCCAAGAATATTAACACAAAAAATATTATTCAGCCAGGGCAATGTCTGAAATAGTAGTGACACAAGAAGATCCTAAAGATCTTTTTTTATTTTTATTTAATATGAACCTATAACTTCTCAAGCATGTCTGTTTAAAATTTCAAGAGAAAATCTCAACAACTCTTGAAGATATAGTCGATTTATTGTGTAAGCGACTAGTGGCAACGAGAGTGCATCTCAAATTTTAAACGCGTTTTTTTCTCAAAACATTGTTTTTACGATGGACGGGCACGATAAGTCAATAACTATTAAACCAATCAGTTCCAAATTTTAACACGTAATACTGGAACTGTATCGTTTGAACTAGGTTAAATCCAATCGGTGAAGATCTTCAATACTTTCCAACTTGTTTTTTGGCCAAAACTAAACTTTTTTTATTACAAAAAAAATTTTAGGTCCTCCAATTTTCTAATTTTCGAGAAATATCAATAACCTAGTTCATACCAGAGTCAGATATGTAGTCTTTCCAATTGTGTTGGAATTTTGAGATTCAGATGTTTCAGTGATCCAAGAATTTTCTTTTATTACAAAAAAACAACAACATTATGTCAGATTATTTTCTTCTTCTTTAAGTCTCCAAATATATGTATGCAAAGTTACAAGTCTTTAAAATAATGTATGTCCAGCCGGTTGAAACTCTTCGAAATTAAATATCGAGAATGGGTTGAGCCCCTAATTCACACGAAGAGTACTATTTTATCAGCCAATAAAAAAATTAAGCAGACTTCATTCGCATCGAAAAAACGCCAAGCTGTGTACATATATCTTTATTTATGTCTAACCTATAATAAAGGCAATGAAAAAAGTATATATAAAACCATGCTGCGTTCTATCTCCATCACATATTCCACATCTTTTGATTAATGATTATCTCAGGCAATAACTCTACCTAGCATGTCAAAGATCAAGTCATAGCCTATAGCCAATAATATTTGTCATTCACATTCACATTCAGATAATATTGCTCTTTTTCGTTTTCACATACAGAAATTAGGTAAGGCAATACATTGCAATAACTTTAAGCTGAAGGAAAACACGTGCCACGAGAAGCCTAAATATTTATTTTTCCAAAGATAAACATAAATTCAAATTGTTTACGAGTTTTATATTCACAGAATTATCTGCAAACAATTTATTATCGTTTAGCTAAAAAATGGTAATCTTTTTCGAAAACCCTTTCCCAGGGAAATATTCAAGAATATTATGGGTCATATTAGCATTTGGCTAAGTCATTGGCAATTTTTTTGTTACTGTATTTTTTTATTTTTCTTCTTTATAAGCTGACGTATTATTTTCTTTATTAAGTTTTCACCTATTTCTTGTTGTGTTTTTTTACGACAGATATCATTAATTTCAAGATGGGTTATATTTAGGTGGAGATTAATGGAAATGTACAAGGAAAGAATATCCTTTATTATTTATTTCATTTGTTTGTGTTGGCCATTAAATTAAAAAGGAAGAAAAAACTGAGACAAAAATAGAAATGCTTTGCAAAAAATAAAACAAATAAAAAGAACTCATCCAACAACAGCGTTATTAGGAGACAAAGGTATTCTTAATAACAACTTAAATTGAAATGTTCAAAATGAACAGAAAACTCCCCTCCCTATGAAGAAAACAAAAAAAAATAAACTTCATGGAGTGGAAAATCCCACACCGCAAATGCCAAATGACAGGCAGGCAGGCAACAGGCGTCTCTATGGAAAGCTCTTTGCACAAAGACGAAGAAACAAAGCAGCATAATAGGAAGCATAAAAAGGGCAAAAAAGAACGGAAAAGTGGTCATATTCATAAATTAAAAGCCCAAAAGGATTTCAAATTCAGACAGGAACACAACAGTGTGAATATATTTTTGCACACACAATCATACACCCACCCACACACATACGTGAGGCTACAATGTGGCTACTATCAAAACAAAAACTCCAAATGCAAAGGCATGAATTTCTCAAAAGCCACAAACAAGAGCAGATTGCAAAAGCTTAAGGTGAGTGGGGGGAAATGGGAAAGAGAATTGTCGGGAAAAGGGTCATCAGTCCCATACTCCCCTGTCCCCATCTGGCATGTGCTAAAGGCCACAAAATCCACACATTAAAGCCATAGGCTTTACAGACATATGAGTCTGAGATCATTAAAATACTGCATCAGGGTACCAATGGTTACGGGATCTATAACTGTCAGCCAGACACAGAGGAAATACGAATGTTTTTTTCTACCTTTTTCACAACTATACAAACACACAGAGACACACGTACAGAGAAAAAGCTCTTTCCTCTCAGCAAATAAGCCAAACAACAAACGAAATTGCAATTGAAAATCGCCGACCGAGCGACCGACCGTAAAGTCAATGAAGTGTTAACTGTCCTGTGGCATCAATAAGGACTCAAAATAAATACCAACACACACGCGTTCACTAAAAAAATAATAACAACAACAGAGCACAATATATCTCTCCAGAGAGTTAAAATAACAAAATAAAAATTCCTAACGAGAAGGTTTTCCAACAAAATAACAGGAAGGATATGGAGGAGTCTCTGTACAAAAAAATAATTCCACAGCCAGTCCTCATTATTTGTTGCAATCTAAAATTGTGGAATTTGTTAAGGTTATTTTTCCCTCATCTTCTTCTTCCTTTTCGTCTCTTAGCTTAGCAATGTTTTAATAAACTTAAGTATTATTTTCTAAATTTTTGTTCTTTATTGGGAAATAGATTTTCGTTTTTGGCATTCCAGCAACAAAAGAATCACACAAAAAACTTGTTATAAACCAAAAATAACTTTAGTTTTTTTGTCCATGGATTACATAGAGACATAAATTGTTGTTGTTATTGTTGCTTTATCGTTGATATAAAAAATTAATATTGTATTCAGACATGCCTAGACAATATAAAAAAGTTTATTTTCTTGTTTTTTTCTCCCTCTTTGATATTAGAAAAGTTTGAAGATTTAATTTTTTCCCAAATATTGATTATTGAAGTGGAAACTGTTAATAAGATTGTGGAAGAAAAAAACAAAAAAATTCCCCAAAAATTGTGACATATTTTTCGGGAAATTTTGCTGTGGTGACAATATGTTGAAGCATTAAAAATATACAAGATTGTAGCCCAAGGAATTGGGATTCTAAATCGCATTAGAACACCTAATATATAAGAGAGAAATAATACTTATCATTGGGTGTGATAATTATGTAGAAAATTAAAAAAGAGTAAGAGAAGACCACAATCGGACAGATCGACTATATGATACGCACCACCGCATTGGACAGTACGTATTCCTTAGATTTTTATTATTGCCTACAATAATATATTCAGATTTAATTTATGCGGTTTTTTTTTTTGTATGTGAACAATAGCCTGTCGATAGGCCAGGTATCTCAGCAAGTATCGTATAAAAGTGGAAAAGAACGATTAAAACATATCAATATAGATTTCTTGTCTAAACCCGTATGAGCTACATTTTAGTAGAATATCTGGAGGACATACAATTTCGTCATGTGGTATTTAGTTTACGGTTGAAGAAAATATGGGCAGAAAAATGCACAAATACTCGAGATAGAATGAAGACTAACGTTGGGTCTTCAATGCCCCATAGTGAAGTCGAACGAAAATACAAATTGGAGCTATATCAGAATCTGAACCGGTTTTCACCAATGTCAATAAGGTTCGTCCTTGGACCAAATAAATTAACTGCGCCAAGGATATTTTCAGTTACAAGTTGGATATATTAGTCCTCTTATAACGTTACTGCCCATTTACTATATTTTGAAGTCAGTAGCCACATTTTCCAACCGAAAGACTTGTAATTTGGGAATCCAAGTCTTCGACAAAAAAATATATGTGTGGTCCAGCCACATTTTTGGAACTTGTTTGCGGCATTTTCCAACCTATGGGGATGTAGTTTTTCATTCCATATTTTAGGTGTTTTAAAATGTATTTGCAAATTTTTTTTGGATATTATTGTGCTATATTTTCTGCAAATATATGTCCACGTATTGGAGTAGTCCCAGTGAGTATACTCAGACATATTTAAAAATTTCATGACGTATATATCCACGTATTGGAGTAAAATATTGAGGCTACATTTAGTTTACGTAAGAAATTTGTGTTGGAGTCCCCATATAAAGGACCCACCCCGTGTTTGTTATGCTGAAGGTCTTACATTATTATGTTGTAATACCAATTTATAAACAATTTAGTATTACATCGAGTAAAGAAATAGTGTTGGAGACTGAGGAATATAATTTTAACCGAATTTTCAAATTAATTTTGCTTTTCATTTTTTTTACAAATTTAAGTAGCTCTCATATAAAGGTTTCAGTATTTTTAAGGTCATATTCGCTTCTTCCAGCCAAAGGTGAAAAATCTATTTTACAATATAGGTCCATTTCGGATTTACTGAATATAAAATACCGCCTTTAGGTATTGGCCAATATTGTATTGTTGATACATTTTTTACTAAAACTTCGAAATGTATTACATCTGGTCGCTCAAGATTGTTAATTGGCGCAGATAATCGACATATTGTAAAAATTAGCTGACATGAACACGATAGTTATTGGACTGTTCCTAGGTACAATTGGTCTAGTTGCAGCAATCAAAAAAAATAAATAAATAAACCAGACAAAAAAATAGGAAAATTGAAAATCCATGGATTGGAAACATGTGTTTTGGTCTAATGAAACAAAAATTATCCGTTTCCAATTGAATGGCAAAGAATATTACTGATGCCAAACTGTAAAATAGGGCGGCGGAGGTCTGATGGTTTGGGGTTGTTTTAATTGGTGAAACAGACCATCGGTAGGAGGTATGAAATTTAGAACTTTATCTAAATATTTTCCCAACAAATATGAATATGTGGAGTAAAGAGGTACCCAGAGGTGGAATTCCAATTTCAACAAGATGGAGGTCCCAAACACACCTCAAAAATTAATAGGAATTTGTTATCTTACCAAAAAATTTAATTTCAGAACAAAATTGGGGTCATGTTTTACAGTATGAACGAGCACTAATTAAAATGGATGGAAGGAAAGTGAACAAGAGGAATATATCAAAATCACAGATGAAATCATAAAAAGTTGTGGACTATGGACAAAATATTAAGAATCGCTAAATATTTTGATTTATTATTTGACGTGCAAAAGTGTTCGAATTGATTTGTTTTTCATTTTAATGATATTATTAAAGTATGGTGAATATTTATACCCTTATACAACTATGTTGTCTGGGTATTATAGCTTTGTGCAGCCCCAAGAGTTTGTAACGCCGTGATATATTGGTCCTAGACCCACCGATCGTCATATATCGACTAGCTAAGTTGATCTAGATATGTGTGTCCGTCCGTCCATTATATATATATATATATATATTTTTTTTTTTTTTTTGAGTCGGTCTTAAGCCACAATTGAAAGCTGAACATCACAACCCACGGTGAAGAGAATATGGACAAGTAATTAGACGGACTGTACATCAAATTAGTAATATTCGGAAAATATTTCAGTGTAAGTAATAGGTGCTGTTCAGCTCTAAGCGGGCAAGAGGGTGCAACTATCACGCAATACTGCCCAGGCTTGGAATAAAAATCCACAGAAAATTTGAGTTCCGTGGTAGTTGTGTAGGGTATCGTATGGTCGGCTCCGTCCGACTATACTGCTCCGGTTTTTTTATTAAACATTTAATATAATAAATAATAAACCAATCCTGGAACATTTATATGGCGCTCTCATCCATTAACGATTTTGTAAAGTTCCAATGGAAGAATTTCTCAACATTCGTACACGTTTGCCCGCCACTGTATATGTATATTTACTAGCGTAGAGAATTTTCAATAAAAGTCCAAAGTAGTCTTCACGTAAAGGTCCTATCCCATTTTACATATTTAAATCGTGCTAGCAAATTTTTTAACTGAAGTGGCTGTAATTTTACATTCCGGATTTTTGCTACGTATAATTTTTGTTCAATGTAGATCCACATTTAGGCATAGCCCCCATATAAATCTGTAGACTCATTTGCTCATGGCTATAAAGAGACGTTTCTGATTTTCAGTGGATAAAAGGCCGCCTTCATAACCGATACAATATTAGTTGAAGGCCTTAGGCAAAATGTTCAACTTGAATCGATGTAATTTAATATTTCGTTCGTAACACCCCATAAACACCCAAAAGTACCAAAACAAATAATGGTGGTACAACTCTAAGAGTGCTTCTCCGAAACATGGTCCCATATTAAAAAAAAATAGGAAAATTGAAAATCGAAGGATTGGAAACATGTGTTTTGGTCTAATGAAACAAAAATTATCCGTTTCCAAATGAATGGCAAAGAATATTACTGATGCCAAACTGTAAAATAGGGCGGGTAGGTCTGATGGTTTGGGGTTGTGTAGGGTATCGTATGGTCGGCCCCGTCCGACTATACTGCTCCGCTCATTGTTTTTTTTTATCAAACACTTAATATAAAAAATAAGAAACCAATCCTGGAACATTTATATGGCGCTCTTATCCATTAAAGATTTTGTAAGGGTCCAATGGAAGAATTTCTCAACATTTGTACACGTTTGCTCGCCACTGTATATGTATATTTGCTAGCGTAGAGAATTTTCAATAAAGGTCCAAAGTAGTCTTCACGTAAAGGTCCTATTCCATTTTAGATATTTAGATATATCGTGATAGCTAATTTTTTAACTGAAATGGTTGTAATTTTACATTCCGAATTATTGCTAAGTATAATTTTTGTTCAATGTAGATCCATATTATGCATAGCCCCCATATAAATCTGTAGACTCATTTGCTCATGGCTATAAAGAGACGTTTCTGATTTTCAGTGGATAAAAAAATTTCGTTCGTGACACCTCATAGAATCAAAAGTACCAAAAACAAGTAATGGAAGTACAATTTTTTACCCAATGAAAATCCAAAATATCAAATTATTCGGTTGTAAAACGTGAACTACACTATAACGTACACACATATTAAACACTTTTGGTTGGGAGAACCCATAATACCAAATTAGGTTTCAAAACATACCCAAAGCTTCAAAATATCGAAAACGATATTAGGGAGTTTCTTTATGGGATATTCACAGTACCAAACATCATAGGAATAGCAGCAATGTACGTATAAAATTTCAAATTTAATCAGACAGACGGACATAGCAAAATCCAAATAGAATTTTATTCTGATTAAGAATAAATGGGGTATCAGGCATTTTTAAGAAATGCAGCTCTGGTTATTAACTATTAGCTAAGTTCTTTCCATACATTTTTAGCACTTTTATTTTCGAATCTAAAGCAAAAATATACTTCCAAAAACAAAACCGTTCAGTTCAGGCGCATATTTTAGATATTAGTATTTTTAAATAAATTGTATAGGAAAAAGGAAAATTCTGATAAAATTGGGCGCTTCTCATGAAAGGCCTGAAGATATTTTATAGAATACTACAAGGTCTTCTTCTGGGAGATAGAAATGTTCAATGAAAGGTTGTAGAAGATACTCTCATTAACAACCAGAATTACTTATTTCAGGAAATTAATACGTCATTTTTAGTTTAAATCTCTCATGACCGAAATTTGCACATATTGTACATGATTTTCATTTTATTTTATATTTACCGAATATTTAATGACATATTTTTCTTTTCTATTTTCCTTCTAGGTATGTTAATAATATATTGGGTATAACTGAATACAATGTACTTCCGTAAGTAGTTTTAATTTATTTGATGAAAGTTAGCCGAATAAATGATTTTAAATTCAGAAATACATATATTGGCTATTTTTCGAAGTTTTTATCAGAACCCCATTTTTTATTATCATATTTATTTCTTACAAAAAAGTCACCCAATTTGTATGCCGATATTCTCATATAAACCGAATGGACTAGATTTATCTACCCTTTGATTAAAAATAACTGAGTTTTATCCCTGTCATGTAAATTTAATATTTTATTAAAAACATTTTAACTTCCGAGTTTCATTTCTTTATTTTTCATTTTCTTCACAAATATTACCTTCCTGATCCGAATTATTTAACTTTTTTGTTTATTGAAATAAATTCTTAAATAAACACCACACAATTTCTTACTCTGCCAAATGATAATTAGCATCAGATTGGAGATAATCAAAATTGAAATAACTTTAGTATGGTGGTTTTGCTTTAATAGAAATTTCATAGACCCTAAAATTTACGCCAGCACACAGACAAAGGCTCCACCATTACAATTAACATTATTGGACACATGCCAAAAAATCGCCTACTTATTCACCCACACACACACTCACACAGACTATCGACTCCATCCATCCACTCACTCACTCTACTCACTGACTGTTCAAATAAACTTTTGTCAAAACTTTCCACGGCGATGCCATGACGGCTTAACATTTACAATTTTTTAGCAATAACAAATTAATAACATTCATACGCACCATAGAACCAAAACAATGGCCATTTTTATTTCCAAGCCCAGCAGCTGTTACCACCCGGTTATGGTATTTAACTGGATGCCTGCCATTGTTAGCTGCTGGTTATTGTTTCTATTGGGAGTGTGTCTTTAAATCACCCGCACACACTAAAAACCTCTTTCCAAACACTTTGCTCATAAAATATAAATTTGTAGTTAAGTATTAACTTTTATAATTCAATTTGAACACTTAGTAATTTCCTTCAATTTCAAAATGTGTTGTGCTTTATTACATTCGAGAAACTTTTTCGAAAACACTTTTCTTATTTAATTGCCAATTTTTTCTAAATTTAAATGCAATTGCCTGCCTTGTGACTGGCCTCGTGTAATCAAATTTCCTTTAATCACAAATATTATTGTCGTCGTCGTCGTTGATGTCGTCTCGTATTATTTATTTCCGTATGCTTTCAAACTTTTGGAGGCTTTACTGCCGTCACACGTTAAATTTCCAATTCACCAGAAAATAGCCGTCGCCGTTCGTTATTCTTCCGTAATGTTTACCGTTTGCTGGCAACAGCAAGACTATGTTTTAAAACACCCGCAGCATTCGTACTTATACGACAGCTTAACAGCAACATGATGTTGGCCAAAGCAACAACAGTTTAACATTTATGGTTATGGTTAACACACTCTGTAAGGATAACATTATCCTTACAGTGCTTTAAATGCTAGCGGCAAAAATGTCAACAACTTCACAGCATGGTTGTCCACGAACAAAAACAACAGCAACAACAACAATGGGGTTTAACATGGTGCTACAACAATGTTTACAGTTTGTTGTATATTTTCATGACGCCGGTATCAGATAATATACATCGTATATTTATGTACGTGTGTGTGTGCGTGTGTCGTTGCATTCGCTTTCGTCATCGTTTCACATTTCACAGAACATTGGCCACGAGCATGAACAGCTCGTCAAGCACACCACTACACACCAATAAACATGTTTTGTATTTTAACTCTAATACCGGAACAGCCGTACACACACACACACACTCGCACACATTGACAGACCGGCACGGCAACACATGTTTTCCAACATTGTTTTCTTTTTTTTTCGTTTTGTTCTGCAACAAAAACAAAAGCGTATTCACTGCTTCTTCTTCGCCTTATTTCCCATTGTTGGTTGTTGTTGTTCGTCTTCTCTTTTGGGTTTGAGTTAGTTTTAACATTTACTAACAGGAAATTTGGCCTACTAACAAGTTTTAAACAAAAATGAACAAGGATATGGTTGACAGAATAAATATTGTTAGAGTTTTCTTCTTTTTATTTTTTGCTTGTGAATTATTTAACTTTTTTATTTGAAATATTCTAATTTGTATCTGAGGTTTGGAAATCTAGGAATGAAAGAGTAGGGCTGACAAGGGAAAATTTTTTATATTAAAATAAAATTCTTGAAATTGTAAGGGACTAAATGAAACTATGCGCCGAAATTTAGAGACACGTTTGGGGCTTTTCATAGTTTTTTTTTTTCAAAAACAATGACGAATTAATCCTGGTTTATTTTTTGTTTCATACATAGGTTAATTAAAATGCCACCGGTCTTGCATACAAAAGCCAAGTTAAAAAGTAGACTTCGACTCCAATAAAAATATTAAAATGTAACGGTTCCAATTGATTTTTAAATTTAAAATTCGAAATAAATAAAAGAAGGCCTCCAGACCCAAGATAGGTTTAAAGGCATGGGTATTAATTATTATTATTTTTTTTAATTTGTCTACGTCTGCTTCGGATAAATAAGCTGTAAATTAAAAAATAAAAAATGTCCATTAATGATTCTTTCCTGAGAAAAATTGTCGAAAGTGAGAACAACAAAATTGGCTGACTCTGAAGCCCTCAGTAAAGCCAATTTTAAGCAGATACAAATAATTAACGCCCTAACGTGTAGGCTGGGAAAAAATAAAACCTCATCTTCAGCTATGGTATTCTTTCTAAAGAAAAAAAAATCACAGACCTCAGTTCCAGCTGAGAAATATTTATACCCCACACAACAATGTTTTAAGGGTATTATAGCTTTGTGTGGTTCCATGAATTTGTAACGTCGCGAAATATTGGTCCCAGACCCACGTTTTAGTATACCGATTGTGATATCTCGACTAGCTGAGTCGATCTAGACATGCGTGCCGGTCTTCATGAAATTTTGCTTGTAGGACGGGTTCTGCCATAGAAGGTTTTTGGTAATGATCCAATATATATTGACCCCTATGCATTTTATGTAATATATATTTACATCAAAACGACGTAGGTCGGTGAAGTTGACCTTATATCAAAGAGGATGGGTGACCTTTAAATTCGGAAAATATGCCAGAGTAAAAAAGAAAAAAATCACAGACCTCAGTTCCAGCTGAGAAATTTTTATACCCCACACAACTATGTTTTAAGGGTATTATAGCTTTGTGTGGTTCCATTAATTTGTAACGTCGCGAAATATTGGTCCCTGACCCACGTTTTAATATACCGATTGTGATATCTCGACTAGCTGAGTCGATCTAGGCATGCGTGCCGGTCCGTCCGACCGGCTGTCCATTATAATTTGTAAACACGGTACACGCCACATGATGGACCAATCTTCATTAAATTTTGCCATAGAAGGTTTTTGGTAATAATCCAATATATATTGACCCCTATGCATTTTATGTAATATATATTTACATCAGAAGGACATAGATCGGTGAAGTTGACCTTATATCAAAGAGGATTGGGTGACCTTTAAATTCAGAAAATATGCCAGAGTAAGAAAGAGCAGCTCAGACCTCTATTCATGTTGAGGTATTTTTTCTTCCCAACCAAATTGGCTTAGGATCTCATTGGGTACCTACCAAAAGTACCCACAATTATATTAGGTTTGGGAAAAAGAAATCCATTAGACCGGTCGTCGAAAATGTCGATAAAATCGGAGAAATTATCGAAGTTCACCTGCATGTTAGTAGTCGTAACATCGCCCAGGAGCTAAAAATCTGCCATAAAACTGTTTAAGCTGGACTCAAAAAGAAGCTCTCTGTGTGGGTGGCACACCAATAAACAGAAAAAAAATAGGATGGATCGAATTTGTATCTGCGAAGCCTTGGTCAAACGGAATAAGATAGACCTATTTCATAAAGGGATGGTGACTGGAGTTGAGAAATGGATCACATACGATAACCCTGTGCGAAAACAATCGTTGTCAAAGAGCGGTGAATCACCTCAAACCAAGGCCAAACCAGGATTAAAGGCCAGGAAGGTTCTGCTATGCAGTTGGTGGGACTGGAAGGGGATTATTTATTATGAATTACTATCATATGGCCAAACGCTAAATTCTGATCTATACTGTCAACAACTGGACCGTTTTAAGCTAGCAATTGACCAGAATTGGCCAACAGGAGAGGTATCGTGTTCCACCAGGACAACGCTGTGCCACACACATACAGTGACTCACCAGAAACTTCGGTGCTTGGTTGGGGAGTTCAATGAATCCGCCATACAGTCCGGACTTGGCATTTCATTTCTTTCATGCATTGCAAAATTTCGTTAATGATAAAAAATTGATATCTAGGGAGGATTGTGAAAATCGACTTCTAGAGTTGTTAGCAAAAATAGAGCAGGACTTCTACGAGAGTGGCATTATGAATTTACCTGTAAAATGGCAACAGACCATACAATAAAACGGTGCATATTTGGTCCAAATCGGACATCCCGAAGCATGTTAAATAAATTCCTGTAGTTCATATAGCATCCAAATGGGTAGCATCTCTTCAAGTATAATAGGGACGCCCGGAAAAACAAATTATCACGCCATATCTCCGAACTTTGATCTATGGCGATTTTTTCCATATGAGGTTTTCGTATACTCACCAAAGTCTCTCATGCCCAAAAAGGCATTTTCCACCACCACAACCAAAGAGTTTAAAGTTCTTAAAATTTCCGCCTTCTTCGCTCTATCATATACATATTATGTCATACATTTTAGCTTCGTCGCGTTTAAGAACTCCTCCATTAGAATATCTACAATTATCGGTGACGCTGGCAGAATCCCATAGGCAGTCCTTTTCTTTGCTCGTAAACATTGCTATCATATACAAAATATCTCCAGATCCAATATGCCAGAATTTCTTGGAATTAAGCCCATTTTTTGTTTATAGTCTTTTTTCGCAACACTGGGGAACAATAAAATTACACATAATGGTAAAACTAGGTCTGATAATCGAGATCGCTATATTTATGGTAGAGCTTTGATATAACTGTGCAACAAGATTTTTGGGTCAAAAATTGTTTATGGGTACATTAAGAATCCAGAAGTTATGGCGCTATGGATTTTAAAGTCCATGAATAAAAAAATCTGAAGTCCACGAATAAAATAATTATAATTTTATTTGCTCCTGCTCCTGCTTGCTGAAAATTTTATACTAAAAATAATATTTTTGGGAAAAAATCTATTTGTAAGAGACTTCTTCCAAAAATATTATTTTCAGTAATATTTTTTATATCACTGTATTGCCATTTTTTTCTGAAATCTGAACACAAAGAAATGTTTTTATTTATTTAAGCCTCCCATTAGTTTAGTTTAAGCTCCAAGTTTCTTCTTCTTATTCCCCGACAAATAGGAACATTAAAATTTACTCTACTCTACATACCCGACAGTAAGTGAGCATTAATATAAGTGTTAGTTTTTTTAGGATATGCTAAAGTTCTTTGGGGGCATTATTTTAATATATAATAGGCATTGTTGCCGTTGGTTTTTGTTGCACATATCCAAATTATAACACACCACACAGCATGTTTCCTTGTTTCGTTTTGTTATTTTCCTGCATTCTCCGACCAGAATGTATATCCGTCGTGCAATAACTTGTTTTCTTTGCGATAACAGTTTTTTGTCGTCATCATTTTTTTCAGTCAGTTTTTTGGCTCTTTAGGTTTGCATCGACACTTGCAAAACAACATCAACAAAAAAAAACCAAAAAAGGATAACAAAATACACGCCAACTACATTTACATAGACAACAGATTTTCCCATAAATATAACTCTCTTGTTGCTTTCCTAACGCTTTATTGTAGGCTAAAGAGGGAGAGAAGGGAAGGCAGACAAACAAAAAGTAAAGCCTGGTGTTTGCTTTCGAGAACATGATGTTGATGCCAAAATAGCATCGAGGAACAGCAACAAGCAACGAGGACATCAATGGAATCCTTTCATTGTTTTTGTCAACTCACAAATTTCTTAAGCTTGTTTTGTCATTTTGTTGGTGTTGTTGCTGCTTGGCAGCATAGCTGACTGCCATTTGCCTCGTTAAGAGTCACTGTTGTTGTCGCGTTTATGCCAATGCTATTAAGGGCGTTATGTGTGCGATTGTGTGTGTATGTGATGTTGTTGTTGCTGGTGTCTTCTTTGTTTTAGTTTGTGTGTGTGTGTGTGTTGGGGCATAAACGCTTTGTTAGTTTTCCCACTGCTGTGCTGCCACTTTCATTTCGCTGTTATGGAAAACACCATTCAACCCTTTGCCTTGTTCACATTTGCCACATCGTGTTAAGCTTATGGAATGATACAGAAAACATGTTGCTACTCTGGCTGGCGAAGTGAGGTTGTTGCTTCTTTCTATTAAGTTTTTTGTTTGTGTGCTTTTTCGAATAGTTAGTTATTGTATGTGAAGGAGCGTGTTGCCTTGTGTCATTTCAACATCAACATGGTGTAAATTTTCGCAAAAAAATGGGATTTTCTTGTTGTTAAGATTTTTTTCGCACTTCATTTAGGTTTGGAAAGCTATAGTGGTCTCATACAGGATAAAAATTTAGAAATACCTAAATTACCTACTGGAATAAAATCACACCTCCTAGCTACAGTTTTGAGAACTTATTTTTCTATACCGCCTAAGAGCTATTTTTATCTATACAAACAACTACTCAGAGACATTTCCTCTATAGGAAAAAATTCCAGGTCCCAGTTACCGGCCGAGATATATTTTTATAGAAAAAAATCCCAGGTCTATAAAAAACCCTCATAGAAATCTAACCTGAAGACCATTTTTTAAAAGAAAAAAATTCGCAAATGTCAGTGCCCAAATGAGGACAACTTTTCAGAACATTTTTTTACTGAGAACAAAAAAATTCCGCAGACCTCAGTTCACGACTGAGGACAATTATTTTCTATAGAAAAAAATCGGCAGACCTCAGATTCCACACTGAGGGTAATGTTTTTTTTATAGAAAAAAATCGCAGACCTCATTCCCAACCGAGGGCAATTTTTCTATAGGAAAAAATTCGCCAGACCTCAGTTACCAACAGAAAAAAATGTGCAGACTTCAGTTCACGACTGAGGGTAATTTTTTTCTGTAGCAAAAAATTCGCAGACCACGACTGAGGGCAATTTTTTTCTATAGCAAAAAATTCGGCAGACCTCAGTTCTCGCCTGTGAGCAATTTTTTGTCTAATAGAAAAAATACCTCAGTTACCAACTGAGGGCAATTTTTTTCTATAAAAAAAAATCGGCAGACCTCAGTTCACAACTGAATTGAGGTCTTCCAATTTCTTACTATAGAAAAAATAGCCCTCAGTTGTGAACTGAGTTCTTCCAATTCTTTTCTATAGAAAAATATAGCCCTCAGTGGAGAACTGAGGTCATCCAATTTTTTTCTATAGAAAAAAATCGGCGGACCTCAGTTCCCACACTGAGGGCAATTGTTTTCTATAAAAAAAAATTCGCAGACCTCAATTCCCACCTGAAGGCTATTTTTCAATAGAAAAATGTTTCTATTCTCCAGATTTAACCCCTTACAATACACAGTCTCCATTTGTTAATTACACTTTTTCCCTTCCATGTGCCTCCCCGTCAAGTGGAATTGTTTTCGCCACGCTTTGGCTATTTTAAAGCCTGCTGCTTCTTCCCAAACTATTTTGTCCGAACTCTTTAAGATTTCATGAATGGCATGTTTTATTAATGCTGTTGTAGTAGTAGTATTTTAGGCAAATAGGATTTGCCAAAAGATTATTTTTCGCTATAGAAGGTCAGGAATTATGTAAACACCAACAAGCAGAACACGAAGTTTTTCAAAACAACATCAGCATCAGCATAGAAAGAATTTTTAATTTTTTCGGAATAAAGAATTATTATGCTTCTCTTGCATAATCGTTAACAAGTTTCTAATGAAACATTTTTCAAATAGTTTCGAAAAGCATTTTGAAGGGCCAGCTAACTAGAGGAAGTCCATTCTTCTTTTTGCTGGATGGTGTCCTTGACAAGATGATTGTTTCACAAGTTATTTTGCGAACGTCATAAATGTTAAGTGGACGTCTCGAGGACGAGTGGATGTTTGGTAATGTAAATTAATAGGTAAATTAAATGCTTAAATATTTATGGAAAAATAAGTGTTGATATTTTCGAGCGGTATTAGACGTCTTAAGATATACAGAATATTTGTAAATATGAAATAGATTAAATTTAAAATTTATAGAATCAGATTTTTATCTGGGGTTTTATTTTTAACATAGACTGGAGTTTAATTTTGTTTCTGTAGAAATTAAGCTCTGAGACCTAAGATGTTTCTGAGGTTTGCGTTTTCCAATAGAAAAAAATAGACCTCGGTCGGAAACTGAGGTCAGCTAATTTTTGTTTATAGAAAAAATTGGCCTCGGTGAAGAACTGAGTTCTGTCGATTTTTTTCCTACAGAAAAAAAAATACCCTTGGTGGAGAACTCAGGTATGTGAATTTTTTTGTATAGAAAAAAAATTGGCCCTCAGTGGAGATCTGAGGTCTTTGATGTTTTTCTATAGAAAAAAATTGCCCTAAATCGTGAACTGGGACCAGCGAATTTTTTCTCAGTCTTGAACTGAGTCCTCAGTTGAGATTGTGAGTCTGCGAAATACATAGCTATCAGTGAAGAACTGATGTCTGCAAATTTTTGTCTCTAGAAAAAAAACAGTCCTCAATCGAGAATTGAGGACTGCGAATTATATTTATATACCTTAGCCGTGGGACTGATGTCTGTGAAATAGACCTCACCTGTAAAACTGAGGTGTGCGATTTTTATTTTATTTTTTTTTTTCTTTAGAAAAAATTGCCCGCAGACGAGAACTGAGATCTGCTTTTTTTGCTATCCAAAAAATAGAAGTCATTCCCCATCTGAGGTCTGCCAATATTTATCTATAGAACAAAAAAATGAGGCCTCAGGTGGTAATTGAGGAGCATTTTGGTTTTTAGAACCATACACTTAGGTCTGCAATTTTCCTCCGCTTATGTTGTATTCAAACGATTGTTGATTATGAACGTGTGCCTAATTTATTTTAAGTACTTTTTCATGACCATACCCACAATCTGTTCCACCCCCATGCACCTTCCGGGTCATCAACGAGGTAGGAGAAGATAAATGTGCTGCAAAAGTGTACAATTACCACATAAATTGTTAAACAGAAAAAGAAAAAAAACGATCGCCAACAATAACAATAAAATGGCATAAAAATTTATATTCGTCAATCACCTAACAATGCTGGATGAAAAAGAAAATCAAGGATATGATTAGGCCAAGGTGGTGAGAGTTCGTAACCAGTAACCGAATACGTTTATGTGATTATGGTCGGTAAAAATTGAAATCACTCCCTAAAAAAGGCTATTGACTACGTGGAGTAATTTTAAAATCTGTTAAAAGGCAATAACCTCAAGGGAATGTCTGCAGAATGAAGTACAACCCAATATCCCGACCATTCACGGCGACAATTTGTTTAAAATTCAGTCATAAAATAGTCCCACCATTTCCACGTTTTATTGCCTCAAAGAACATTGATCCATACCTTTTTGTGGTAAGTCGAACAAATTGACATACATGAATTCCATGTGGTTGAGTATGTGTGAGTAGTTTTCTGTGTGTGTGTGTAATTTGTAATAGCTTTTCGTCACACGAACAAAAACAACAACTCAATTGCATAGAACGAAATTAAAATTTGCCATTGACAATTGATTGGCCCCATTTGATTAGTGATTGAAATTGCCAATCGAAATGAGATTTCGATTTGTTAGTTAGTTAATCATGTCAGGTAATCTCCTTTCGCTTGAAAAAATCCACCAATAACAACAACAATGATAGCATAGAAATGGTAATTATTTTGTTTACCAACAACATGATGTCATTACATCGCCGTCGTCATCTCATCATCATCATCGTGTCAATTGAAATGTCAGTAGGGGGAAAAAAGCTCAACGACAGAAGCAAAAGCAGCCTCAACATCACTTGAATTATCAGCGCAGAGAAAACGGAAGGAAGTTTGACATCGTTTCCGGTTTTAGAATAACATAGACATTGGCAGTCAGACTGACAGCTAGTCAGTCAGCCAGTCAAATAAGTCAAACACATATACAATGCAATAACAATCATTACAGTCAGAGACCGACTTTTTCAAAGTAGAGCACTGAAGCGGCTTAAATAACAGGGTTAAAATGAGGAAGGGGCTAATTTGATAAAGGCCTATTTTGTGGAAACCCCCTCAATGAGTAATGAGTAATGAGTAATGAAAAAATAGGCCCTCAGTGGAGAACTGAGGTCTGTGAATATTTTCTATAATAGATCCTCAGTGGAGATCTGAGGTCTGCGAATTTTTTCTATAGTCGAGAGCTGAGGTTTGCGAATTTTTTTTCTATAGACAGAAATTGCCCTCAGTGGAGAACTGAGGTCTGTAATTGCTTTCCTATGGAAAACCAGTGAAGTCGGACTGGGCCGACTATATGATACCCTTCACCACTTTGGGTATATTCTACATATGCATCCTAACAAACATAGCGTGTTTGTTATATATCTATATCTGAACCGATTTCAGGGAAACTTGCCAGACTAATTTATATTACTTCAGTACGTTGTGCCAATCGGCCTAGCTATGGATCTTTTACCCTTTACCAAAATTCGTGCAAATTGAGTGATATATAGGGACTTTCAGTACGCTATGCCAAATTTCGTGCAAATCGATAGATATATAGGGACTTTGGTACACATTTACATTAAGTCGGACGAAAATATATATATAGGAGCTATATCTAAATCTGGACCGATTTTCAGGAATCTTAACACATATCATTCTAGACCTAATTCAGTACGCTGTGCCACATTTCGTGCAAATCTAAAAATATATAGGGACTTTTGTGCACCATTTACCTTAAATCGGACGAAAATATATGGAAGCTATATCTAAATCTGAACCGATTTTTCCCAATTTAACATGGACAGACGGACGGGCGGACATGCATAAATCGACTTAAAAAGTGATTCTATGCATATTCTCAAAAGGAACCATGGGTCTATCTCGTTTCCTTTTGCCTGTTACAAACATATGCACAAAGACACTCTGTGGTAATGGGTATAAAAATTGGCCCTCAGTCTTGAACGGAGGACTTTGAATTTTCTATAGTCGAGAACTGAGCTTTTGTGATTTTTTTATAAAAAATGCCCTCATTGTAGTCCCGAGGTCTGAGGTCTGAAAAAAATTGGCTCTCAGTTGAGAACTGAGGTCTATGATTTTTTTTTTATGGAAAAAATCGACCCTCGAAAACTGAGGTCTGTGAATTTTGTCTATAGAAAAAATTGACTCTCAGTCGAGAACTGAGGTCTGCGAATTTTTTTCTATAAAAAAAATATTAAAAAAAATTGGCCTCAGTCGAGAACTGAGGTCTGTGAATTTTTTCTATAAGAAAATGGCCCTCAGTCGAGTTCTGTAAAATTTTTTATATAAAATTGGCCTCAGAAGATGTCCACGAATTTTATCTGTATAAAAAAATCGCCCTCAGTCTATTGCAGCTTAATTATAAAAAAATTCAAGGTCTTGATAATCCTTAAAAAGATATTCTTTGAAGCGTATGTTTTCAAGGACTATTGAGGCATGGATTTTTGAAAAAAAAATTTGTTTTCTAGGACCATAAACAATATATTTTTCCCCTACATAAAAAATAACCCTCCGTGGAGAACTGAGATCTACGATTTATTCCTTTATGAAAAAAACTAACCCTTAACCGAGAAGTGATGTCCGCGATTTTTCTTTTATATATTTTTATATATAAATGAGGTCTGCTAATATTTCCTAAAGGAAAAAATATGACATCCTTTAGTACTGAGGCCTGTAAAAATACCTCAGCCTAGTGCTGAGAAAACATAGCCCTTAGCCGAGAACTGATTTCTATATTTTTTTTCTGTAGAAAATTCGCAGGTTTTAAATGAGGAAAAAATAATAAGGCCCTTGTAATTTCCGTTCTTATAGGCCTCTGTTAAAATTACATTAAAGCATCGTTCTATTTCATCCATTCCATTACATTAGAAACGATTTGTAGAAAAAAAATATTTGGGAGGCAGTATAGCAGCTGTATTTATGCCTGGCTACAGGTTGTGAAATGCTTAGAGAAAATCCAAAACAAACTCAGAATCCAAAGAATTTGAATGAAATGAAATGGCAACGCTAACACAAAGTTCAAGTAACTGCCACACTGATGAAAAACGGAAATTTATTCAACTTCCTGGATTTAAAGTAATAAATGAAGGTACGTTTTTTTATCAGCTGCTGAATACGAAACTAGGAAACACAGCATGGAAAACACGGAGTAAGCCCATCATTTGAAATGTTAAGCCATGTGGGGTGGTTGGGAAAACAAGAAAACATTCAGCTATTATAAATTTGATTTGCTTTATAAAACGATTTGAATTTGCCTTGAATTGATTTACTTATTTTGTTTTTCTGCTTCCTCATCAGCATTGATTTGCTACCAAATTGACGTATTCGTTTGCTCGCTTGTCCACTGAAAAACGAAGTTTATTGGATCAATAGTTAGTTGCAGACCCTTGCAAAGAAAATTTCAATTCTTTTTTTTTCTGTCAATCATTTGCAAAAATTATAATGTGCACTTCCGTTGTCGTCCTTTTCCTCTGATAGTTTTTTCTTCTTCGATTTTTCTCTTCACTGCTACAATTGTACACTTGGTGAATTTTTGTAAAATATTGTTGAATTACTTGTAAATGTCATTAAAGCGGAAGTAAACCCACACAAGTGCCATGCGAGAAGTGTGTATGAGTGTGTGTGTAAATCAGTTGATATTGAATTGGGGATTTACAATATGACCGGAAGGATTTAACATTATGTGCTCCATATGCTGGACGATTTGCCTGTCTGACTGACTCGCTGGCTCGTTCTCACATAAATTGCTTCAGTGATTGTGAAAATCCAGCAGCAGCAACAACAACAAAAATGAACAAAAAATAAACGAAACGAAACAAGAAGAAATATTGTCTGTGTCAGCATAACTCAGCAACCAACGATGTATGAGAGTCACATTCATATTTTCATATATGCTGACAGATTCCATTTCAGTTTTATCCAAACACACACACACAGAAATACATATTCACACATCCACACACACAGAGATATCCTTCGGTAGCTCTGCTTGATATTACACCACTGGCCAGCCAATACGATGAACAACTTGAGTAGCAATGATGTTGTCGCTTTACATTGGAATAATGCCAATGTCGATTATCTTGAGTTTTATCCTTTTTTCCGGAAAGTGAACAAAAACAACAACAAGAACATGAAAACCACCAACAACCATAGTTATATACGTCAGAAACCTGTGAAGCGAAATTTGTTAAACAATTTTTATGTTGATATGACAAAAGCAAATGGTTGCAAAATATTTTAAATATGAAATATTTTATGGCAAAAACTTGAAAGGAGACAATTCGTTACACCCTTCAACAAGGGGATAAGGAGAAGAAGATCAAGAAAAGATATGTGACAGTTTGAGTGAAATAAATGTGGAAATAAAGGATGTGTGTTGGTCATACCTGTGTCAGATGTGTTAGGTGAGATTTGAAAATTGAATTCCTTTTATTTGGAAATGGATGAGGGAATACAGGACATATTGGACATTCTTTAGACAGATGCATCAGGAAAGAATGTGAAAGAAAATTGTGATAATTTATTTTGGATATTTAAATTGGGGTATTTTGAAATATATTTAAAAAAGGAATTTCTTGGGATTACTTTTTAATAAAAAAAATGTTTCTCTATACAAAAAAAATCACAGATCTTTTTTTTCTATAGAAAAAAATTCGGCAAACCTCATTTTTTTTTTTTCTATGGAAAAAATCGGCAGACCTCAGTTCTCAACTGAGGGCAA
This sequence comes from Musca vetustissima, assembly GCF_032173495.1. Classification (NCBI taxonomy): domain Eukaryota; kingdom Metazoa; phylum Arthropoda; class Insecta; order Diptera; family Muscidae; genus Musca; species Musca vetustissima. The sequence goes on along the minus strand of NW_026877815.1, from coordinate 182,262 downwards.
TTTTTTTCTATAGAAAAAAATTCGGCAGTTCTCAACTGAGGGCAATTTTTTTTTTCTATAGAAAAAAATTCGGCAGACCTCAGTTCTCAACTGAGGGCAATTTTTTTTTCTATAGAAAAAAATTCGGCAGACCTCAGTTATCAACTGAGGGCAATTTTTTTTCTATAGAAAAAAATTCGGCAGACCTCAGTTCTCAACTGAGGACAATTTTTTTTCTATAGAAAAAAATTCGGCAGACCTCAGTTCTCAACTGAGGGCAATTTTTTTTCTATAGAAAAAAATTCGGCAGACCTCAGTTCTCGACTGAGGGCAATTTTTTTTCTATAGAAAAAAATTCGCCAAGAATTTTTTCTTGGGATTACTTTTTAATAAAAAAATGTTTCTCTATACAAAAAAAATCACAGATCTTTTTTTTCTATAGAAAAAAATTCGGCAAACCTCAGTTCTAGACTGAGGGCATTTTTTTTTTCTATGGAAAAATTCGGCAAACCTCAGTTCTCAACTGAGGGCAATCTTTTCTATACAAAAAAAATCGGCAGACCTCAGTTCTCAACTGAGGGCAATTTTTTTCTATAGAAAAAAATTCGGCAGTTCTCAACTGAGGGCAATTTTTTTCTATAGAAAAAAATTCGGCTGACCTCAGTTCCCAACTGAGGGCAATTTTTTTCTATAGAAAAAAATTCGGCTGACCTCAGTTCCCAACTGAGGGCAATTTTTTTCTATAGAAAAAAATTCGGCAGACCTCAGTTCTCAACTGAGGACAATTTTTTTCTATAGAAAAAAATTCGGCAGACCTCAGTTCTCAACTGAGGACAATTTTTTTTCTATAGAAAAAAATTCGGCAGACCTCAGTTCTCAACTGAGGACAATTTTTTTTCTATAGAAAAAAATTCAGCAGACCTCAGTTCTCAACTGAGGGCAATTTTTTTCTAAAGAAAAAAATTCGCAGACCTCAGTTCCCAACTGAGGGCAATTTTTTTCTATAGAAAAAAATTCGCAGACCTCAGTTCCCAACTGAGGGCAATTTTTTTCTATAGAAAAAAATTCGCAGACCTCAGTTCCCAACTGAGGGAGGGCAATTTTTTTCTATAGAAAAAAATTCGCAGACCTCAGTTCCCAACTGAGGGCAATTTTTTTCTATAGAAAAAAATTCGCAGACCTCAGTTCCCAACTGAGGGCAATTTTTTTCTATAGAAAAAAATTCGCAGACCTCAGTTCCCAACTGAGGGCAATTTTTTTCTATAGAAAAAAATTCGCAGACCTCAGTTCCCAACTGAGGGCAATTTTTTTCTATAGAAAAAAATTCGCAGACCTCAGTTCCCAACTGAGGGCAATTTTTTTCTATAGAAAAAAATTCGCAGACCTCAGTTCCCAACTGAGGGCAATTTTTTCGTATAGAAAAAATTTCGCAGACCTCAGTTCCCAACTGAGGGCAATTTTTTCGTATAGAAAAAATTTCGCAGACCTCAGTTCCCAACTGAGGGCAATTTTTTCGTATAGAAAAAATTTCGCAGACCTCAGTTCCCAACTGAGGGCAATTTTTTTCTATAGAAAAAAAATCGCAGACCTCAGTTCCCAACTGAGGGCAATTTTTTTCTATAGAAAAAAATTTCCCTCAGTTCGACAACTGAGGTCTGGCGATTTTTTTTTCTATAGAAAAAAAATAGAAAAAAATTTCCCTCATTTCGACTTAGGTCTGGCGAATTTTGTTCTATAGAAAAAATTTCTCTCATTTCGACAACTGAGGTCGGGCGATTTTTTTTTTCTATAGAAAAAAATTTCCCTCATTTCGACTTAGGTCTGGCGAATTTTGTTCTATAGAAAAAAATTTCCCTCATTTCGACAACTGAGGTCTGGCGAATTTTTTTCTATAGAAAAAAATTGATTGAAGTCAATTTTTTCTATAGAACAAAAATTCGGCAGACCTTAGTCCTCGACTGAGAAAAATTCGGCAGAATTCAGTTCTCGGCTGAGGGCCATTTTTTCTGGAGAAAAGATTTCAAAGAACTGTGTTCTCGACTAAGGGACAATTTTTTTCTATAGAAACAACACACCAAAGTTGTCGATGGAGGACTATTTTTTTTCTATAGGAAAAAATTGGCAAATATCAGTTACCGGACTGATAGAATTTTGTTTTTTCTAAAAAAGCGCAGACCTCAATCTTCTATAAGGGGAATTTTTTATATAAAAAAAACCGCAGCCCTTATTTCTCGAATGAAGCCTCTTCTTATCCTATAGAAAAGTCTTCGTTAGGAATCTAGAATGTTTTTTGTATTGAATTAAAATATAAACCTACATCCGGAATTTGACCTTCCTTGTTTCTCTTGCGTGCGTCACTGAATTTCAAAATCTCTATAATTTAATGGACGTTTATATAGGGGGCTATATTTAAACATGGGCCTACATCGGGATGCCTTTTCGATTGGAATGTGAAACTAAAGCCCTCAAAATAACCAAAATTGGATTGAACCTTTATATGGAGACTATGTTTAATAACAGGATATGCCAAATGTTGGATAATGCGGCTAAAATCTTTAATTGGCCGGTTCCCTTATATACCAAAATATAGGCCGTTATACCTCATTTGCAATACCAAACATGGAAAGAAAACCCACTGACCTAAGTTTCTTTCTGAGTTTTTTTTTCTGAAAAATACATAGCAGGCCTCGGTTTCCCGCTAAGGTATTCTTGTAGAGAAAAATAGCAGGATTCAGTTTGTGCCCTAGACCTTAGCTTCCAGTCTTCTATCGTGGACTGAGACTATTTATTCTTTAGAAAAAATCAGAACTAAGTTTTGATCTGAGGTTTTCCTTTGTAGAAAAATCAGACCTTATTACAAACTAATCGTTTTTTTTATTTTCTAATCTGCTATTGCTATATATTAATTTTATTTTTTTTATTATTTTTTTACTTTCAGGTGAGTTTGAACTTTTCAATCTGTATTAGTAAGTAAGTTTCGCCATTTTCATACACAATTTAAATTTCTACAAAATTTAAATATTATATTTTTAATATTTATTATAATTATATCTACCGATATTTTTGCGTTAAAATACCACATGCTTAATTTTAATTTTCAAACTTAAATTAAAATTTTTAAATATGTGTTTACCAAAAAACTTGTTTCACACACCTTGAAGTTCAAGGAAAACACCAGTAATGAACAATAATTCAAGGCCCTTATCCAACTCAAGGCTATAATAATGCAAATGAAACCATTTGCTCGAAAAAAAATTGTCAAAAAATGCGGAAATATTTATTTCACAGCAGCCGGTCATAAAAGCAACAGAGATATATTTTTTTGGCGTTATTTTAACTCTCTTCAAAACAAACATAAACACCCATGTCATAATAGCCTTTAAGAGTCCTTCTGTCTAAAGTTCCCCCCATATAAAAAAGTGAAACACATCAAGAACATTTGCTGCCAAGCCAAGTTACCATTTTCCAACATCGCCACCATCATCGTCGTCGTCGCAATTTTCGTCATCATTTCATTCAACATTATTGTGAGTACTTAAGGTATTTTTATGATGTCTTTCTCCTCTTTATATCCCCCCTTCTGGGTTTTGGCCAAAAATCTCTAATTGTGTACTTGAACAGAAGAAGAAGAAGAAAAATACCATCTACTTCCAACCAACACTTCATGTGAGTGCAAAGCTTTAAAGCCATGAAAAATCTCATTGGCGTTGTCTGTCTGTCGTAGCCATAATGTGATGGAGAGTTATTTCGGAAAGTAGGCTTAGAAATTTTACGTCTATTACCAGACGGAGGCATACAATGTATTTGGGTATCTTCATTGCTCAAAATGCAATGCTCCTAAACTCATTATAAAATGGAATGCGTCACATTAAAATTTGCTGTTCACTCGTGTATCACAGAGTTTGTCATCTCCATTGCTAGGAAGACATCAGCATCATCATCACCTGTCTGTCTGTCGGTTGTGCGTCCTGTACCATCAACCGGGGCAATAAACGTTTTTCAAAACATTTCATTTGAACACTTCTTGCCTCATGTTTTCAGGTAAATTGTTTTATTATTTTTATTATTATTTTTCTGGAGCTACTTGCTCCTCCACTTCTACGGAGATGCTCGGAAAAACAACAGAACAACAACAACTGAAACCATTTGGCATCCTTAATGTTGTACCATCTCTTGTAGTTGATGTTTTGCGTCTCCTTGTTTTGGGGGGCATTGTTATATCTTTTAATGGCTTTTCGTTGGTATTTCATAATGACTTTTAATTATTTTTAATAAATCGTTTAAATGGTTCATAATTTAATTTTATGTCTTCTTTTTCTTGTTCTATTTTCGACGCACAAACAATACAAATAATGCAATAACAAATTTCAAAGGAGATTACATTTTTAAGGGTGTGGGGGAGAAGTTAATAAGATTTTAATTGAATTTAAATAAATAGCCAGTAGGTAATTGACATTTAGACAACAAAATGAAATCTAATACTGTTCTCAATGGGCTAATATAGTAGTAATAGAATAAAGGAAACATTTCAATTTAAATTTTGTGTATAACGTACAACAGAAGTGTAATGAGCATTTACATTGTAGTGCTGGAGTTGTTTTCTAATTGGAATTTATAACAGTTCGCAACGGATGATAGTAGTAGAGTTAAGCGTATAACATTAGCAAAGACTTGACTCATGTAACGGAGAGTTTTGATCTCTTTCATTATCACAGACACACACAAACAGGTGCTGGTTACAGTGTTGTAAAGCGGATGATTTGTTTCACTGACTGGAGGTATGGGTTTCTTAACCCTTAAGGGAAATATAGACTATGCTCTCAGAATCGACTCGATTTCTAAATTAGTCAGTTTAGACTGGTATAAAAATTATTTAATTTAAAGGTGAACAATTTATACACCAAAATAAACATATCGTGCTGTTTTTTTTTTTCATTTTAAAATCGGGAACTTTATTCATATTTATAAAAAAAAACATAAATTTATAAGTAATTTTGAAATAAATAATAATGTATGGAAAATCAACTCTGCTTTACAAAGATGAGACTTGTAAAATGTTAATTATTTGTATCGTTATAATTTCTAAGTTTTGGTTTTTACATCTATTTCAATTCTTATAGATAATTTTCAGAAGGATTTTATTACAATAATATGTATCTGGTTTTCGATTTTAACTTACTGTCATAAATATTTACAAATGATTAGAAACAAATAAAGTACACCTACAAAACAGCAAATTCTCAGTGATTGTGAAAATAATTTATCAAAAAATTTAAAACAAAAAATGATTTCGGAGAAATATTCCATGAATAAATCAGTGATTTCTTATAAGTCGCTTTTATGCGACTAGATCTGTAATGTGACAGTTCATTACGGAGGAAGACTATAAAAGATCACTTCGTACTTATCAACAAATTGTCAGAGAAGTAAAAAAATGTCCATTTCAGACGAAGGAATCAAATGGAATCTGACTCAGTGGATTATTATGTTACCGCATGAATTAAAGTCTAATATCAGGTTGGGGAAAAAGAAATCTATTAGTCAGGTCGTCCGATAAAATCGGGGAAATTATGGAAAATTAGGGGTCATAACATCGCCCAGGAGTTGAAAATCAACCATATAGCTGTTTTAAACCATTTACACAAAGCTGGATTTAAAAAGAAACTCGATGTTTGAGTGGCACACCAATTAACAGAAAAAATGGGATAGGACTAACGGCCTGGAAGCTTCTGCTATGCATTTGGTGCGACTGGAAGGGGATTATTTATTATGAGTTGCTTCCATATAGCCAAATGCTATATAGATTTCTTCTGTCAACAACTGGCCCGTTTGAAGATAGCAATTGACCAGAAACGGCCCGTATTGACCAACAGGAAAGGTGTCGTGCTCCACCAGCACAACACTAGGGCACACACATCTACAGTGACTCACCAAATACATCCTCCATACAGTCCGGACTTGGCACCAAGTGATTATCACCTTTTTCTTGTATTGCAAAATTTCTTTAATGATACAAAATTGTATCTAGGGAGGATTGTAAAAATTGACTAATAGAGTTTTTTGCAAATAGAGAATAGGACTTTCATGAGAGAGACATTATGTTGGAAATGGCAAACAATCATACAAATCGGACATTCCAAAGCATTTTAAATAAAGTCATATAGATCATATAAAAATAATGGATTTCTTTTTCCCCAACCTAATATTTTCGAACTCGTTTTGAGTTGGATTTGATAGTCATTATGAGAATTTAAGACCATGGGACGCAACACAACAATTGCCGAGAGAAAAATCAATTCATCAACAGCTGAACCAGGAAAATATCAACGAAAATATCGGAAATACTCAATATTGCTCAATCTGCTGTCCAAAAAATTATATTGATTTAATAAACTGAATTTGTAAAAGAAGGGGACATTCACAAATCCCAAATACCGGAAAATCTTATTGGAGTTCGTTCAGGAACACGAAAAAGGGATTTAGCTTTTTGGAAATCTGTAATTTTTGCTGATGAATTTAAATTGTTTGGATCGGACAGTGCATGTAAGTTATGGTGTAGGGCGAATATAGCTGAGTACACTTAGCATACCATTCCGATCGCAAAGCACGAATGAGGCTCTGTAATGGCATGGGTCTGTATGAGCGCTGTCGGAGTAGTACATATCGTTTTTATTGAATGGGATATGGATGAGATTTATTATTTAAACATTCTATAAGATAATTTGAAATGTACTGCTAAATATTTGGGATTGGGAACAACATTTCAATTTTATATGACATTTAATTCATTGACTGCGACTCACTGTACCTATTTTTATCTATATATTTTAGATCAATATTTAGCATGAGTCAGCGTCGTAAAGGACTTAGAAATTGTTATAGGTAAAAACTTTTAAAGATTACCATTAAAACTGGCCAATCAAAACATGTTTCAGTACGATCGATAAAGAATGGAAGAAAATACATGAAGAAGTTTGTGAAAAAATCTCCAATTGTATCCTATACGATATAATTTTTCCCTGCAAAAAAAAGCTTGTTGTTTTACAAAAACCACTATTTTTTAGGGGGGAAAATATGATACTGTCCAACAGGGGGTAAGACGGAAAGATTATAGATTCGGATCATGCCACTTTATTGTGTTGGGATATTCTCTCCAGAAGCTTTTTTTACAAAGAAAAAACCTTTATATCCAAATTTTCCTGTAACAAATCGAAGTACTTAGCTAACCAACGATATAAACTAGATGAGAATTTTGCTGATGCCTCACTTCGTGGTTAACAAGGCCATACTTTTCTCACTGCGATGTGTCGTAAATAAACTGAAGAGTTATGAGTAATATGAGAAAACATAATTCATATATTTCATTTATAAACACAGATGTTTCTTCGAATTATAACCCATACATGAAAGGGTGTTATTAGTTTTATTACATGACATAAAAATTCCATCCTTTACAGGTAACAAAAATTTGCATGGTTTTTGAAGACATTTTACCTGAATGTTATAAAACTACTGCATATATAATTTTTATATATTTGTATGTATGTGTACTTTACTTTATCTTCTGAACAAAATTATTAAATTATTGATTTTTATTTCACTAAAATGCGATCGAGTGGAAATTGATTGAATTGATGTGCATCCTTATTTTCGTGAACCGTATTCTAAATACCTCAAAACAAGATTTTGGATATCCAAATATTATACTAAAATTTCGCTCATTAGATTTTAGATAGGTTACCCAATGTTAAGAAAGCAGCTTTTCCCGACACGTGCCCAGAAAACCAACCGATATACTTATATGCATACTATTTAAAATCATATGAAATAAATTGTCTGCTTAAAAGTCAACAAGTCACTTGTTTATATTGAATCGAAGACTAGCCTAAATTTCTTAATTTGATAGGATATACACAATTTCTTAATTAATAGAATTTGGTACTTCGAAATGTAATATTCGGCTATTGAAGGAAATTGTGTACTGCCGCAGTCGCTTTTTTTAGTTTTATACATATATTTTTCATCTTCTGCGGTTTCGAAAATATGGGCAACAGCAAGGTCCAGATTTTGTTTATAAATTTACACCCTTATTTTTTCTACAAAACAATAAAGATTTTATAATCCAGTATTAATTGTGATAATGTAAACGTTTCAATTAAATTCATATAATTAATGTTCGGTTTTATTCAATAATGTTGTTAAATAGCTACCTTTCAATTCCATATAATTTAAATCAACCCTAATGTCCCATTTTACAACCGTGTTTCATTTAAGCTAGGTTTCCAACAGTTGTGTTTCATTACCACACATTCCCCCCATTGAATCGACACAACGATTTCAAACACTTGGTATCAGGTACTCGGTTATCTGTTTTCTTTCCCGTTTGAGTTTTGTTATTTTCTCTCTCTCGCTTTTGTTGGTACTTCAATCAGTTATATTTGTGATTTGAGTGTGAGTGCGCGAGTTTATTCAAGAGTCCGTCATATTTTCTTCTTTTACCGAACAGAAAAAATAAAGTGACAAGATATCGAATTATAAGCACAACAACAAAAGCATTTATTTAATGAATTAAACATTCCATAAAAAAGTATTTATTTAGTAGTTATATAGACACAAAAAATCCCATAAATTATTTACGCTCGTGTGTTCAATAAAAGCCATCGTTAATAAACAAAGTATTTTGTCGTAAAGAAAACAAAACGTCAACGCCCAAACATTTTTATTATTCTTACAAAGGAATATTTGTTTTTATTCAATCAAAACAGTCCGAAAAGTGCAATATATTTTTTATATAATTCCAATAAAGAAACATAAAATTTGAAGTTTTATAAAGAAACTTGAAAAAGTGAGATTATCGATATAAAAAAGAAATCGTGAAAAAAGGTCAATAGAACAAGAAAAACGAGACATATTCCAGTGAAGTTTAAAGAACGAGAGAAGAAACAAAGCTACATAAAAACAAAAGGAAACATGGAGGTTAGTTTTTAAATAAAAAAATGTGTTTTAATATCAATTCCTTTAATAATTTATTAATATTTTCATAATTGAAGTTTTATATTGTTATTGTTTTTTTCTTCGTTTCTTTTTGGTAAAGGCGACATCAAGTCCCACAAAAAAAATTAAAAATTATTAGGATTACGTCAGTTTTCATATCATATTGTCCCTTTTCCTCCAATGGCCTAGGGGTTCTATAGAGAGACGTGAGAGTGCGTTAGTTCTTGTTGTTGCTATTTGAAGTTGTCATGAGAATTGCCGGATAAAAACATAACATCGATGATGATGACGACAACGACGACGACGAAGATGGGGTTGATGTTTATGGTTTCATATTGTGTGTCAGTGTGTATTGTTGTTGTTTTTATTACCGCTGTTATTGCGGTCGCCTGCTCTCACTCTCTCTGTCTGTTATTATTGTGCTAATGAAGAATACCGGGTGGGTGATAAGGTTTTTGTTTGGTTGTTCTCTCTGTTTTCAATTGTTATATTCGGGTGTGCGTAAACAAAACACAGTAGGAATTATATATTTTCAATGGAAATGAAGTTGTGGTGTGAACTAAGGTGATTGCACTACGTGATCTGTGAAGGAATAAATTTTCCTTTGTAAATCTACCTGCAGAATGTAGTGGAGTTGCAAGAGATTTTTCTTGGTTTCAAAAAGATAAAATAATTTTAATTTGGTTTTGTAATTTACTACTGTTTCTTTGTAAAGTAATAAACGGACAAACAGCCTGACAAAAACACTATTAATTTTTCAGATTCAATTAAATAAAATGCAATTATATCACCGTGTAATATCAGTCTTTATAGTGGACCCTGCCCACCAAACTTATTTTAAAGGGTACTATAGCTTTGTGTGGCCCAAGAGTTTGTAATGTCGCAAATTATTGGTCTTAGACCCACCTTTTAGTATACCGATCGTCATATCTCGACTAGTTGAGTGGATCTAGGCATGTGTGCCATTCTGTATTTCCATTTTAATTTGTTAATACTATACAGACCAAAGTTATGGACCAATCGTCCGAAATTTAGCATGTAATTCTTATTTACGGTTAATGAAGTCCCCTAATGTTGCTAAAGATCGGTTAATATATAGGGGACAAAATGGGTTAAAAACTTCATGACAATAGTCAATATTAAAAAAATGACAAAATTTGTAATCTACGGCATATATAATTACATACTTCTGAAGGACATAGACTGGGGAAGTTGCCAGTATATACAAGAATTGTGTTTGTCATTTAAATTTTTACCAATTGTATATCTACCTATTTTGGTATCATTCATTATTACCAAGATCGCTTTGAATTTGTACATGCAATTCTTGTTATAGTCAAGGACGATGCCTAATCAGATCAATGGACATAGAGGATGAAATGGATCGAAAATTTCATTTTTGTGCCTTTTTCAAGTAGCTCTATTAGCCACTATTATAAGCTGAACATCGCAGAGGAAACGGAATCCGGCCAACTAAGTAGTAGGCTTTCATTAGATCGGTCAATATTCAGAGGGTCAAATAAACTTTGATTAAAAATTAATTCGATGTCGATTTAGTAATGTATGAGCGTTAACGGTTTCACCTACATTTTCCTATCGAAATGGCTATATAGATCAATCTAAAGATCTCATACTATGCTAACCTATAAGTCGGGGATTTCAAATTTCTTTTTCTGAACGCATAAAAAACTTCTTCGCCGACAATTTGCAATGTAGGTCCATGTTTTGCAATAGACATCGTTTAAGGGTTCGTTTTCCTATATTTATTGCGCTCTTTATGCTAGAGGGTATCAAAGTTGCATGTGTAAACCAAAACTATTGAAAATCATTTGGTCGTAAATATTCCTATCAAAAAATAACTTCGGGTATAGGTCCATACAAATGTCCAGTATTTTCCAAGTGAAGTATGAAGTATATGAAATTTGGCATTTCAGAACCTTGCTGGGTAAAAAAAAAGACTTCTTCAAGGAGCATTCTCAATATAATAGCCCCCTATATAAAGTTCTTGCGTTATTTTTAGTTATATAGGATTCCGGTTGATTTTAAGTATTTTGGTGATCCGCCTCATGTTGAAGAGTTTCTTCCGGCCGATATATTTATTCAATATATTAGGTTGGGAAAAAATCCATTATTTTTTCGGCAGATGGCTGTACTGATAGATTTATCGCAAGTATCGATCAAACAATTTCAGATTTATGCTCTTTGGAAGGATGACATTTCGCAGTAAATTTTTTTTTTTGCTGTTTTTTGTTTGGTGCTTTCAGTTGTGAGTTACAGGATGTTAAAATGGAAGAGAAGAATGAGAAAATTCGGTACATTTCAAAGTTTTTCTTTGACAAAGGCGAAAGTTCAAGCCAAGCGGGTAAAATTGTGAATGGTGTTTATGGTTCCGATACTGTGTCAGCAAATTACGTGCAATTTTGGTTTCGTAGATTCCGTTCAGGAAATTTTGATGATAAAGATACCGGTCGTCCGCCGGTCGTCGAAAATGTCGATAAAATAAAAGCAATTATCGAAGTTTACCGGCATGTTAGCAGTCGTAACATCGCCCAATAGAAAAAAATCTACCTAAACGTTTTAAAAAAATGTACACAAAAATAGATTTCGTTTTCCCCAACCTAATAATATCGATCAAACTTCTTCCGAACTTATTTCAAGTTTGAATCTTCAAACTTGAAATAAGTTCGGAAGAACCCATTGGTCTACCTCCTTCTGGTACGCCCCACACAAAATTGCCAATATTTATAAATCCAATGTTAGCCTGAGGGTATATATCTGTCTGCAAGACCGGCTGACACTTTTTTAGTTGTTAAATATAGTTTCGGTTTGAGTTCTGTCCTCGGTGTAAGAACCAATTGAAAATATACCCTTTAAAATATGGCTTTGTTTTGGCGATCACCATTTCATTCGACGAAATTTGTGAAGATGAAATAGTCTCTGGGGCAGATCATTGAAATACGATTAATTCGGTAGCAATTCAATGTTTACGTCACGAATTTATGAATTTGATCAAATGGCCCAATAACACTATTCGATATTGGTTGTTATGGTCCTACATTTTCCAATGTAGTTCATTGTTTTAAACCCGACAAATGTCTATGTCTTTTCACGCATTCGCAATCCACTCGGATGTATGTCGATTGGACTTTGAAGTTAAATTATTGATCACTTCAAAAAGTGTTTACCTTGCATGACAAAGTGAAAATATCTCAGCTAGCGAAATTCCCCTTTTCCCATCATTTTTCGAAAGAATGGTTACTAGAACCTGATAAAAAATTCTAGTAGCGCCATCTGTTTGTGATTTTTTCAAAAATAGCATAAATGTTTAATGTTGATAACAAACAAGGCTTTTAATGAAATCATGGTGATATTCTTTTATATTTACCCTATTAATATATTTTGATGCCGAAGAATTAAAGTTTTCATTCAAGTTAGTCTACATTCTTTGTAAAGCTTTGAAAAAGAAATGGAACAAACTCGTGAAAATTTTAAGGGTGGTATAAAAACCTTGAAGTTATTATCACTTTCTCTTTTTTCAATATTTTTATATTCTTAGACACTCCTATAAACAAAATAGTAAAAAAAAACTCACTAAACTTATAAGAAGCTTTCATACAAATTTATGATTATGAAGTGGATAGAAAACAAAAAGCAGACAATAGATTGACAATTTTAGCAGCAAGTACTTATGACACACATATATTGACATTCCTTTTTCCTCTATTTTCGTTGTTAACAAAAAATCACTTTGCATTTGAACATCCCTTGTTTTTCTCTTTATATTCGTTGTAAACAGAAATATCCAGTTTTATGTTAACACTATTTCCAATAACGTCCTGTTGTTATATAAACTTAACAGCCTTAAGGCAATATTTATTTACATGCTATCGACAATCTAAAAAAACAACCACTATACGGAGATTGCTACATCGATGACGTTGTCATCATGAGTAATTTTTCGTCTTTCTTCAATATAAATAACTTGTTGGTGTTACAGCAGCTTTGTACCACTTTATATCATGCGAACAACAAATTATAGATATTATGTCACAAAATAGTGGTGAATGCGTGCGGTTTTCAATTTGTTTTTTATAGCAGCAATTTTTTTCTCACTATATTTCACTTTGATCGTTTTCTTCATCTTAAGCTTTGTTTTATTTTTAATAAATTATAATGAAGCCTTTTCATTTTATTCATAATGTCTGCGGTTTTTTATGAATAACTCTTGGTATTCGAATTCACGTTGCTTGGTTTATAAACACCCAATTGATTAATTTCCATATCATCTACTGGAGGGAGTTTGAAATTATGTAATTAAGCTAAGCTTAGAGCAATAATTAATTGTTATTTTGTGTGGTGAGATAGTAATTTGTTTTCGCCTGCATATTTTTTTAAAATTTTATTATATATATATGTATAAAATATGATGAAAACACAACGAAAAAATTTTAGTAAAAAATCGTTTTTTATAAATCTTATACACATGTATAGGAAGTAGAAATATTGTGTAAAAAATATTTACCCAGGGCGATTTCCAATAATGATCAATTAAAAAAGGAAGGTGCTTTTAAATTCTTATCTTTTTTTTTTGGAAAATGGTAGTGAGATGCCTTGAAAAACACACACACGAATTAGATAAATTTAATATACATAAACGCGCTATACAACAGTAGTAAAATTATTATTTTCGCATAAATAAGTCCTGATTTACATTAGGCATTTTTTGATTGCGTAAATTCTCCATACTTTCTGAGGGGAAATAATACTTATAAAGTGGTTCGCGAAAAATTGTAGTAAGAAGCAGATGAAAAGAATCTGAACCTCACTAACATTCTAATAAGTAATTTTCGTGTCAACAGCAGCACATGAGAATATCACAGAATAGGAATGGCAGGCGATGGCGCCGCATAGAGGAAAATGGCAATACCAAATAAGCCAGGATCCCAACCAGTGCAGAAAATCAATGAGGAGTTGTTAGAAGGCAACTAAAGACGCCCCCATCTAATTTAATAGATTAAAATCAATGAAATGATTAACAAAACTAATACAAATCGGTTAAGATGCTTTTAGCAACCCTATGTCCCCAAGAAGAGTAACAGGTAAAAAAAACTCTGATTAAAGCCAGCATTGTAAAATTACATTCTCAATAGATCTGTAAACAACTCGTTAACCTACAAATCTGATTTATTGCATGAAAATATCATTGTCATATTTTTAATTCACTATATATCGAAAATTTCGTGGATTTTGGGCAGTTTAGGAATCCCAACGGAAGACGAAAAATTCTTACCATGTCATTTTCAAATATTTTAAAAAAGGCTTAAATTTTCCTCCAGATTAAAATGTCTTCGAAGCCCCTTCACATTCTCTAAAAACCATCCTTAAAACATGAGGATAACACGACATCGGAGTTATAAAATATAGAGGAAAATAACAACACAAAATAAGCAACGACCCCAACCACAACCCAAAATTAGTAGAAAGGGCTGCCATATCCCTATCACTTAGCAAACATATAGACTTGCACGAAATGTAAACAATTTAATTAAACGAAAATAGAACGAGGACTAGTCGGGTATGGATCGCTTTGCTTAGTGGAGGATCTATGATCTCAAGTCGATGGACCCAGTGTACGAATTCTTACGGAGGTTTTTGAATATTTACAAAAATAGGCTTCCTGACATTCTAATACCCAACCTCAGTATCAACAACAACACATGTGAATAGCACAAAACCGGAACTTCTAGAGAGACAGCGACACACAGAAAAAAATTGTGAAACTAAATAATCAATGACCCCAACCGCTGCACAAAAATTCAAAATGGCGTTGTTACTAGGTAACGATAGATGGCAGCCACTCCGCCGGTACAGGCTACAAGAGACTTTCTCTCTTATGAGTAACGAAACTAGTACAAGGATTAATCCAGTAAGATGAGGATGTTTTGCGGAAGTCTTATGTTCCCAAATTGATGGGAGCCGCGGTAGTTTTGGAACATTTTCAAAACTTCTGGAATGCATCTAAAGCCCATGACATTCCATAACCAATCATGAGACACTAAATAGGCAAAGACCCCAACCACTGCACAAATATTTTAAGGATGCGTTGTTACTAGCGAACTATAGATGACATCTGTACCGCCTAGGACAGGTTATAGCAAACCATCTCTTTTACCACAAATAAAAATAATGAAATGATTAACGAAACTAGCATAAGGACTAATCGAGAAAGTTGAGAATGTTTTGTTGAAGTCCTATGCTCCCAAGAGGAGCAATAGTATAAAAATAGGTATCATTATACGATTTGACGTTGTTTTACAAATATATCTCCCTTCCACCACATTCGCAATCGACTGACATTTCTTTAAAATTTGAAAGTGTGTGTCAAATCTGGAAGACATGATGGGTGCGAAAGCTATACTAATCCAAATTTATTGATTTTATCTATCCCCAATTATCGGTGTTTTGAGCTTTGCGTTTTCTAACATGGAAGTACGACGTTACGTGTGAGAGGTTACGAAGTAAATACATATTTTTTTATTATCAGAAAGATCTATAGACATTTTTAAGAATATTTTTGAAGGGTCATCCGAGTTTTAGATACCTTTTTTAAAGTTATCTGAGCTATTTTAAGATTAAAGGATTTTCAGAGCTATAGACTATTAAGACTATTTTTTAGGGATTCTCAGAGCTATAGTCGTGGATTTATTATGATTGTACTTTTGGACGATTATCAGGGCTATATACGTGAATTTATTAAAATTTATTATTTGAAGGATTCTTAGAGCTGAAGGCGTGGATTTCTTAAAAATATTTATGAACGATTCTCAGAGCGAAAAGGATTTTGGAATTTTAATAATTTTAATTAGAAGAACTTTCAGAGCTACAGGGTTGGATTTATTACAATTATTCTCAGAGCTATAGATGTGGATTTATTAAAATTATTTTTGAAGGATCCTCAGAACAAATAGTTTTTGAAGGATTTTTAGAGATCGTGGATTTTTTTAGGGATTCGACTTTTGCTGTCGATAGACCATAATCGTTTAAATGTTTATGTTTGATTATTCATTTTTTACCTACGTACATATTTGATATTGGTTTTACGTACATATTTGATATTTGATATGTTTGTTGTGTGATACATTATTTTTTACGTTTGTAATATCGTTATTATAATAAAAACTTTTTGAATTTGATGTCTTAAATTACTTTTTATATAAAGGAAAAAGTCGGGACCCACTGTGCGAAAACAGGTGAGAGTGAGTCACATTTCAATACACCGTTGGAAAGGACATTGAAAGGACTTTCAGAATATGTATCGGGTATGGCCCTAAATATATTAAAAACATCCATATACGGTCCTGTTAATGAAATATTCAAGAAAAAAATACATAGTAAAATGTTGGGACCCACTGTGCGAAAACGGGTGAGAGTGAGTCACATTTCCATACACCGTTGGAAAGGACATCAAAAGGACTTTCAGAAAATGTATTGGGTATAGCCCTAAATATATTAGAAATATCCATATACGGTCCTTTTAGTAAAATTTATACGAAAAAAATGCATAGTCAAATGTTGGGGCCCACTGTGCGAAAACGGGTGGGAGTGAGTCACCTTTCCATATACCGTTGGAAAGGACATTAAAAGGACTTTCAGAAAATGTATTGGGTATAGCCCTAAATATATTAGAAATATCCATATACGGTCCTTTTAATGAAATATTCAAGAAAAAAATACATAGTACAATGTTTGGTCCTACTGTGCGAAAACGGGTGAGAGTGAGTCACATTTCCATACACCGTTGGAAAGGACATCAAAAGGACTTTCAGAAAATGTATTGGGTATGGCCCTAAATATATTAGAAATATCCATATACGGTCCTTTTAAAGAAATATTGAAGAAAAAAATACATAGTAAAATGTTGGGACCCACTGTGCGAAAACGGGTGAGAGTGAGTCACATTTCCATACACCGTTGGAAAGGACATCAAAAGGACTTTCAGAAAATGTATTGGGTATAGCCCTAAATATATTAGAAATATCCATATACGGTCCTTTTAGTAAAATTTATACGAAAAAAATGCATAGTCAAATGTTGGGGCCCACTTATTTTTAATATATTTAGGGCCATACCCGACACATATTCTGAAAGTCCTTTCAATGGCCTTTCCAACGGTGTATGGAAATGTGACTCACTCTCACCCGTTTTCGCACAGTGGGTCCCAACATTTTACTATGCATTTTTTTCTTGAAAATTTCATTAAAAGGACCGTATATGGATATTTCTAATATATTTAGGGCTATACCCAATACATTTTCTGAAAGTCCTTTTGATGTCCTTTCCAACGGTGTATGGAAATGTGACTCACTCTCACCCGTTTTCGCACAGTGGGCCCAAACATTTTACTATGTATTTTTTTCTTGAATATTTCATTAAAAGGACCGTGTATGGATGTTTTTAATATATTTAGGGCCATACCCGATACATATTCTGAAAGTCCTTTTAATGTCCTTTCCAACGGTATATGGAAAGGTGACTCACTCCCACCCGTTTTCGCACAGTGGGTCCCAACATTTTACTATGTATTTTTTTCTTGAATATTTCATTAAAAGGACCGTATATGGATGTTTTTAATATATTTAGGGCTATACCCAATACATTTTCTGAAAGTCCTTTTAATGTCCTTTCCAACGGTATATGGAAAGGTGACTCACTCCCACCCGTTTTCGCACAGTGGGCCCCAACATTTGACTATGCATTTTTTTCGTATAAATTTTACTAAAAGGACCGTATATGGATATTTCTAATATATTTAGGGCTATACCCAATACATTTTCTGAAAGTCCTTTTAATGTCCTTTCCAACGGTGTATGGAAATGTGACTCACTCTCACCCGTTTTCGCACAGTGGGCCCCGACTTTTTACTATGCATTTTTCTTAAATATTTTACTAAAAGGACCGTATATGGATATTTCTAATATATTTAGGGCCATACCCAATACATTTTCTGAAAGTCCTTTTGATGTCCTTTCCAACGGTGTATTGAAATGTGACTCACTCTCACCTGTTTTCGCACAGTGGGTCCCGACTTTTTCCTTTATATAAAAAGTAATTTAAGACATCAAATTCAAAAAGTTCTTATTATAATAACGATATTACAAACGTAAAAAATAATGTATCACACAACAAACATATAATACAATATATATATATATATATAGATAAATTTTTGTTATATGTACAATTTTGAACTTATAATAAAATATAAAACACATGCAATAATATATAAAACATAAAACATTAACAAAACAAAAAGTTATTTAAAGTACATTAGTTACATACATATATGAACACAAGTTAAATAAAAATACATAAAAAGCATAAATGAATGCAAACAAATGAATATGATATGAAGCGCAATGTTAAAGCATTCCGTGGATTATGATTTCTTCCCCATATTTATTCCACCACCATTAAGTTTTCCTGTAATTGTAATTAGTAGAATATTAAAATTAGAAAATGATATATAAATAATAAAAATTATATATATATATATATATGAATAAATTAGTATTTTTATGGCATTTATGTATTCTAAATACGAATTTAATTCTGTTATACTGTATATCAATACTGTTATACTGGCCGCAAAACCTAAAGTGGTTTGCGTCTTCGCTAAAAAAAATTCGAATTTATTTTCACACACATTATATTACGTCCGGTAATGGGTACTATCGGTCAACTCTTTCTTTCAGATCGGATTAGTTTTATTCTTAAAAAATCAAAACCTAATTCAATTCTTTGCTTGAAAAATCTCAGCATGCATCTAATTACATTAAGTTAATCTGTGTATAAAGTTCCCCACTTCAGCATTCTACAAATAATCCGCAATAAAATTCCCATTTGTTAAAAAGCAAATCCAGAGTGTAAACGATTTATTTAATTAAAATAAAAAAAAGACCAACACCATAGGGGCGGTGTTAATTTCTTACGGAAATTGGTTTAATTGCCCGGCAAAGGCAACACAGAGCAAAATTGGCGAGGTGGAGGAAGACAAATCCCCTAAGTCACTGTACAACAACAGTTTCTCTCTATGTAGACCACATATGGCGATGACTGAATTAGTTAGGTTTTTCAGTTTTTTTTTTTTTTTTTAATTCTTCTACTCACATTTCAACCCACATTTTCCACTATTCTGGGGCATTATTTATGCCCTTTTTCTCTCTGCAGCCAATGGGGAGGAAAAGTACTTAAAGCCAAGTAAATTTTAATTTCATTCTATTTTTACTTCGAGTTTTTTTCTCTGTATATTTTTTAATATATTATTCCATAGAACGCCCATTTCAAGTATCTTCGAAGAAGACAAGAAAAAGAGGAAATAAGAAAAAATGTCATTGTGAAAATTGCTAATTTTGCTCCCCTCCATTGGTATGCTGTTGTTGGCGTGATATATTAGCTGAGGAAAATACCATTATATGCAACAAGTTGCAAATAATGAAATTATTATGCCGTTTTTTTGTTTTCACATTTAATCGTTTCATTATCTTTCGTTGTTAGAGATAGGAGGAGGTCGTTTGAAGTTTTTTCAGGGTTTGATATAAATAGATGGCTTCCCATCTATTTAGCTAACCTCTTGCGAAATGAGGTCGATTTTTTAAATATTGTTGCAAATAATTACTGGACTTTGAAGAAATATTAAGAATTTCAGAGCAAATTGAAATCGGAATTTTGTAGCCTAGAAAATTAATATTTTTGTAAAAATGTCAGACCCTTAGGTTTAGGTTTGCGGGGTTAGAATTTTGAAAACACATTTAATTATCGGAGCGACATGTAAGAAAATTCTAACTTTTTTTGAAGGTCAACACAATTTTTCATATTATTTTTTTAAGAATTATCAGAACCATAGGCATGTATTTTTTGAGACTATTTTGAAACAAATTCTCAGAGCAAAAGACATGGATGTTTTTAAATACTATTTAAAAAAATCAAACCTATAGACCTATATCAGAGCTACAGGCGTAATTTTTTGTATATTCGAGGATTCTCAGAGCTACAGTCTTGGATGTATTAAAATAATTTTTAAAGGATTCTCAGAGCTATAGGCGTGGGTTTATTAAAATAATTTTTTGAAGGATTCTCAGAGCTATAGGCGTGGATTTATAGAAAAATAATTTTTTGAAGGATTCTCAGAGTGAAAGCCGTGGATTTATAAAAAAATAATTTTCCGAGGATTCTCAAAGCCATAGGCGTGTATTTATAAAGAAATAATTTTTCTAAAGATTCTCAAAGCCATAGGCGTGGATTTATAAAGAAAAATTTTTTCTAAGGATAAAATACACGCCCATGGCTCTGAGAAGGATTTCTAAGGATTTTCAGAGCCATAGGCGTGGGTTAAAAAAACTATTTTTCCGAGGATTTCGGAGCCATAGGCGTGGATTAAAAAACAAAATTTATTCGAGGATTCTCAGAGCCATAGGGGTTTATTAAAAAAAAAAATTTCCGAGGATTTCAGAGCGATAGACGTGTATTTTTCCCAAGATTTTCAGAGCCATAGGCGTGGATTTTTAAAATATATTTTTCTAAGGATTCTCAGAACCATAGGTGTGATTTTTTAAAATATATTTTTCTAAGAATTTTCAGAGCCATAGGCGTGGTTTTGTAAAAAAACTAATTTTCCGAAGATTTTCTGAGCTATAGACGGGGATTTTTTAAATCTATTTTTTCTGGAGATTGTCAGAGCCATAGGCGTGGATTTGTAAAAAAACTAATTTTCCGAAGATTTTCAGAGCTATAGACGTGGATTTTTTAAACCTATTTTTTCTGGAGATTGTCAGAGCCATAGGTGTGGGTTTAAAAAATAAAAACTATTTCTCCGAGGATTTCGGAGCCATAGGTGTGGGTTTAAAAAATAAAAACTATTTCTCCGAAGATATCGGAGCCATAGGTGTGGATTTTTTCCGAGGATTTCAGGGCCATTGCCGTAGATTGAAAAAAAAAACAATTTTCGAAAGATTTCAGAACAAAACCCATTTTCCGAGGATATTAGAGCCATAGGAGTGGATTAAAAAAAAAAAAATTTTTCGAGAATTTCAGAGTCATAGGTGTGGATTACTTAAACTATTTTTCATTATTACAAGTATATGAGAATGCTTTATTGAATCCCTGTCTGGCGTACAGGCGTGGATTTTTTAAAATATTTTTGAGATTTTATGAATATTTTTTGAAGGCCACCTGGACATACAGGTTTTTTCGGAGTTTTCAAACCCTATTCCTGAATTTTATTCTAGGGTATTATTCAGATGTCTATGTAGACCAACTTTAGACCTCTTAAGGCCACAGGACCTTTTTCTAGGGATTATAACCTGTTCAGAACTTCTATAGCCAGACTAATTTTTTCAGATTTTCTATAGTCAGAACATCTTCTGCCTTTTTCTTAAGATATTCTAGTATCTATAGTCAGAAGACATTCTACTTATGCCTTCTCTATTCCGGTTTATAGAAGAAATTGAGAATAAATTTCTTCTATAAAACAAAGACATTCTCCATAGTGAGAAAACTTTGCCCAGTAATCTTCTAGGGCACCAACGTTTTCCATAGTCAGAAGACTCGCAGAAGATTTATTCACAGATGAATTTCTTGTGTTCATTCCTTTCCTCGGTGTTTTTTGGACTGCTATAGACAGGAGATCTTGCACAAATTGTCTACGTATCGAATTCTGTAGAAAGGCATTCATGTCGTGTCTATACACAGAGTTGTTTAATCAGATATCTCCATAAGTCTCAAATGTACAAAAGGCTCATTCAAGACTTCTATAGGCAGAAAATCTCTTGCAGATCCTCTACGGAACTTCCTCAGGGCTTCTGTCAATATTACTTATGACTTTTGTTGACTGGCATTTATGCCGTTTCAATTCACAGATCAATTCATAACATAAATCCATCAATGACATATATAAGTCTTATATGAGCCAAGGGATGATTCAAGACTCCAATAGGAAGAAGTTATTTGACAGATCGTCTACGGAATTTCCTCAGGTCATTTGTAGACTCAGGAATTTGTATCTTCATTAGTTAGAGGACTTTAAAGTTGATCTCTTCATTTATTCTTCAGTTAGAATACCTTATTTAAGAGTTCTGAGCAAAAGACTTTTACCTAAAGACGTCTTTTGCCCATAGAACTATCAGATAGTCTACGAAACATACTCGGGTCGTTTGGATTGTTCAGGACTTCCATTGTCACCTTACAACATATTAGGACTGTTACATATAAAGTACATCCTTCAGAAGTCTTTCTCCCATCCTTTCTTTTCTATATATGTTGAAAGACATTTTACCACTGCCTTCCTATTTTTTTTTAAATTCCAAATGGCAAAAAATCCCAAGTTAAGCTTATGTGACACTTTTTTCCTCCCATCACATTACCAAAATGATTCCCACAAAAATATATTATGGTTAAATATTGTTGGTAATTAACAACTTTGTATGTATTGTGCTTATGTTATAATTTTTCAACTTAAAGATGTCATCTTGTAACATTTTCTTCACCCCCTCCCTTCAATAAGGCAAAGCACAGTAAAAAGTTAATGATTGCTGACAACATCATTTTAAAAACTTAATGATTTCATTAAAAATCGCTAATTGGGTTTTATTTAACAGCTTCCAAAACCACCATTCTATTAGATAACTTAAAAATAATGATTTTTCATTTAAGATATTTTCTATTAATTAATTCTATACACAGAGAGAAAATCAATTAAAACGAAAAGAAATCCCTTGCCGAAGAGTAAAATTGGGCAATTTTGACTAATTGATAAATTTGAGGAAAGTAAAATATATTTTTATTATGAAGTAAAATATGTAAGTGTCCTCAAAGAAAATATTTAATTTTTTTCTAAAATGTCGTTGTATTATTGTTATTGATGATTCTTTTCCTTCCTTCCTAGTATGCATTCTTGAAACATTTAAATAAATTTGTTCAAAAGAATTCCCCTTGCAAATCTAAATTAGCATGAAATGGCCACTGTCCTTGTCGAACCGCCAGCGACAAGGTGCAAATTATATCATTGTACCACTGTCAAGTTCATAATTATCTGTTTAATTAACATTTAGCAAAACGAAAAGAAAGAGAGAAAGGAATTTTGTGCTGATTTCGATCAGCAATTGTCGACAAGTGATGAACGTCGCGTTGTCATTATTGCACACTTTTGCGCTATTTGTTGTCTCTCTAAATGATGGCAAACAACGATTTTTGTTGGTCTAGCAAAGACACTAAATGCCTGCCAAAATACCAAATGTTAAATTAATTTAAATTAAATACAAGTGTGCTGGGAACGAACGACGCAGAGAAGAACAACTAAAATACACTCAAATGAAACTGAAAAAAAATGAAATAATAAGCTGTATTATTATTTGCCTTGAATTTTGCTTCTAAATGCTAATTGACAGAATTTATGGGGGAGAAGGGAAATGAATGCCATCATAATTGTTTTTCCTGCTGCCGAATGCTAATTAGATTAACATTTCCGAAAAAAAATTATGAGATAATTTTGCATACAAATTTTGCAAAGAGAAAATATTTTTGTGGGGAGACCAATAACAAGAGAGAGAGAGGTAGTTTGTCGGATTTAATTAAAAACTTTTTAATTCCTAATGAAAATGGTAATAAAAAATCGAAAACACCGAAAAGAGGTTTTATATTGAAAATATCTGAAATTGTTTCGCCGATTTAGAATTATCATCATAAACTTCTCTTGGACATTTATCTTGGATATTTTGACAGATTGGAGAGTATGGTAAACATATTTTCTATTCAGCAATTTGGGTATCGATTTAATAAGTTCTGTATCGATAGCAGAATTGGTAGGGAACACATTATTCACTCTTTTATAGATTGAAGATCTTCTCAATCTTTTCTTCATGCCTTATAATAAATATGAAAGCCCTTCTTAGGTATAATACTCTAAGATATTATTCAGATGCCTATGTAGACCAACTTCAGACCTTTTTTGGACCAGATGACATTTTTCTAGCGAGTATAAATTTTTAGATTTTCTTTAGACAGAAAATAGAAAAAATTGTGCATATGTCCTACAGAGGACCAACTATTTCTATAGTAATTTTTAAAGCCAAGCTACTTTAACTTTTAAAGCATTCCCTGGTATTTTATATTTAGAACTTTCAAAAATCGGGATTTTCTCAGGTATAAAAATGCATAAAATTGTGCTAAAAACTAATTTTATAATATCATGCGGTCGGACTATTCGATTTGAACAAAACTTAGTCCTTACCTTGTGGTCAAAACATGGTCTTATATTGAACATATTTCCCTCTGTTGGACCGATACTAAAACTTAGACCGATATACCTTATCTGGCATTAACAAAACTCGTGATCTGAAGCTTACAGCTTTACACCTTCAACCTTAAAAAAAAACTTTCTTAAAAATTCTTGCATATAGGTTATCAGATCCCTGAAAACCAATCCTTACAAATTCTTGGCATATCGCTCAGCATATTCTTGAAAAAATATCATTAAAAACCCACGCTTATAGCTCTGCAGATCCTTGAAAAATTATTCTTTAAAAATCCACGAATATCGCTCTGCAGATCCTTGAAAAATATTCTTTAAAAATCCACGAATATCGCTCTGCAGATCCTTGAAAAATATTCTTTAAAAATCCACGCTTATAGGCCTGTAGTTCATTGAGAAAATATTCTGTAGAAATCCTCGGTTTTAGGCCTGTCATTGAGAAAATATATTCTTTAGAAATCCATGATTAAAGGCCTGTAGATAATTCAAGGAAATATTTAAAAATCCACGCTCCTAGGTCTGTAGATCATTCAGAAAATATTCTTTAAAATCATTAAAAAAATAATTCTTTAAAAATACACGCCTATAGACCGGTTGATCATTGAAAAAAATGTCTTTAAAAACCTAGGCTAATAGGCCTTATATAAAATCCACGCTTATTGGCCTGTAGATCCTTGAGAAAATATTCTTTAAAAATCCATGGCCTGTAGATCATTGAGAAAAATATTATTTAAAAACCAACGCTAATTCTCAGAAGTTCTTTGAAAAAATATGTTTAAAAAATCCAGGAATATATATCTGAAGATCCTTGAAAAATTATATTTAAAAAAATCATGCGTATAGCTCACAGACCATCGAATAACAATTCGTAAAAATTCATTCGTGATCCTTGGAAATATATTTAGAAAATCCACATTTCAAGCTCAGCTGATCCTTGATAAAAAATATTTAAAAAAACTGTGTAAACTTCAAAAAATGAAGATCCAAAAATGGCTCTGTAGATCCTTAAAATAACCAAGCTTTTAGCTTCCTTCGATATTCTCAAAATATTAAAGGAAATCATGGTAATTCTTTGGAATATCTGAAGAAGATATTTTGCCTTTCGAATACATTAACAAATTGGGTAAAATGACTTTCTTCAATCTATAGGAATATCTGCAGGATATCTTTAATTAACAAGACATTGGATTACTTTATCCGGAACGGGGTTATATTCAGTCTACTTAGATGAATCGATTGGATTTCAAATGGAGCCTTAAAAAATAGCTATCGTTTTTTATCAAAAGGTAAATTGCGGAAAACCCATAGCTAAATATAACTATATATTTTCAGTTGATATCGATCAGAGGGAAACGCACCCTTGATCCTAGATTTTTGTTTCAAAATACTCCTTATTTTATAATCGCCTAAAATTCTCATTTATTCATTTTTTACACATTAAAAAAAGTTTTGTCATCTAAAAGCTATCAAATGTATTTCCCCAAATAAATATCAGAAAATTTAAAATTCCTCACTACTGTTAGTCATGAGTCCGACTAATTTTTATTTGATTCAAAAAAATAAATTATGACATGATTGATGGCCAAACAACATTCACCCACATTTGTTTGCATCGTTTATTCCACAAATCTGGCCCCTAATTGTATCTCTAATTGTAGACCTTGCTTATAGTGGTGCTCTTACGCCAAGCTGTGCTTTGGTCATACGTCAAACAATTCAACCTTAAAGCATCGACACGCTCTGTTACCTTTATTTAAAAAAAAACCTGAAGACATTTTAAACGTTTTTTTTTTTGCTCCCACACCTCCTACCATTTTCTTTCCAAATCATTTAAATACTATTTGATAACAACGAAGGAAACAAACATTTCACAAGAATTTAAGGTCTACTTTTCTGACGGAATATATTTTATAGAGGAAATATAAAAAAAAAAACAAAAATTCCCCTACATTCATCATGGGAATGGGAATGTTTTCCTCTCAAATCAAAGTCTGTCAAAAAATAATTTGTGAGATTATTTTAATCTGTTTGTTATAATTATTTTTAACTTGATTTCTTCTTTAGGTATTCCTTCAGTCACTTGTCTTAATTTTCGTTTTTTAATAGCCTTCATATTTTTTCCTTCTTAAAATCTCTTTTTCTTTCTCAGAAAATCTTAAATGTTGACCAAAAAATTGTTTTCATTTAATTTTTCCTGCGGCCACCAACTAGTCGTTATGGCCAATAAAGAAAAGTAAATTTGTGTGGAGTCTTTTTTCTCCCAAAATTCAGTTTTTTTTCTATCATGGCTTTAAGAAATAGGTGCCTTCACAATGGATACACTTTGGGTTCTCCTACCAACGGATATTCTTCATTTTTGGGTTGTTGCTTTTCCTTGCTTTTGCTTTTGTTTTTGGTGTCCTCCCAACGGAATTTCTGGGTCTATGGTTTGTTGGTTCATTCTCTCACCTCAATTATGGTTGCTTTTTGTTTTGTGGTCGTCTGCTCCTTATTTTCTCATTTGATGACCACAAACTGATTGTTTTTATTTCTATTTTTTAATATGTTTCTCATTTCATGTTTTTTGTATATTGACATTTTTTATATTTTTTTATCACCTTTGTATTCAATTTACTAAATTGTTTTCTTTTCATCTTCTTGTATCTTTATAGGTAAGTTTTTGTGGAACAAAATCCTGTGAAAATCTTTATTGAGACACATTGTTGTGTGGTGGCATTTTTGTGGAGCTCTTACGACGTGCAAGGATAGAAGGTAAAAGGTGTTATGATTTCAAATTGTGGGGACAACCACGGAAAGCAAAAATCTTCTATGGAAACACATTTTCATCAGAAAATAATTTGGGAACGATATTAGGTAATTTGTAAGAAGAAGAAAATATTCAATTACTGATCGAACCTTTTATAGACTGTGCCATTTGAAGGGAAAATGAGTTAGTTAAAATTACCACATGATATTTTAGCTCATCAGAATGTACCCTTCCCACAAACGATTTTTCCAAGCATGGTACGACAGCACCAATAGAGATTTTTTAAACTACTAAAATTAATAGACAAGTTGAATAACGACAATTGCAATAGGTGAAGTATGTCTTTGGAAAGCCTCTATTAATACATGATAAACCGCTTAACCAACGCCAAAAATTATTTCCACATGCTACGGTATTTTCTTTCATTGGACAAATATAAAATATATCACAAAATATAACTTAGCATTTCTCGAACTGGTAAAAAATTTCCTTCAGTTCGGCCGAATCGAAACTTGTTTAACCTCAACCATGAGGTAGACATTCCTACTACTTAAAATTGATCAGGACATTTATATGGAGGGTATGCTATTTAAAATTACTGGCAGGAGAAAGCAAAACACCAAACTACAGATGCCCTGGTTGGAAAATTGGGTTAGTACCTTGAACAAACCAAAAATGACGCAAGATATTAATGTTTATGTCTGAAATCCTCAAAATACCAAAAATTTTAACTACCAGTTTTACCAAAACGGGGTCCGATGACAAACATCTTTAAAAAGAGAATTTGACACCAATTGAGATCGTAAAATACAAATGTACCGAAAATTCTCAAAATAGCGAAATTTGGCAAGTACCGTTATTTTGTTTTGGTACCAAAAATTTGAACTACCGCTATAGTGAGGCTTTATCATCTTTAGAAGGAAGATTTGAAACCAAATGAGAACGTAAGGATAGATTTGACACAAAATGTAAAATATCCGACTAGATCCGATTCTTTTGAAAAAACGTAGCGAAAATCCTCAAAATAGCGAAATTTGAGAGGTATTGCGGTTACCCAAAAAAGTGGACCAATATTGATAATTTTTTTTTTGTAAGGACTATTTGCTAGATAATGACATCCCCAAATACCAAATTATAGCCAAAATTTTGTGAAAATTTTGCCCTACTCCCCATGTAATCGAATATTTGGATGTACCGCTATATGGGGTCTACCCTGAAACTTCTGCCAATATTGACAATTTTTGGTAGGGGGATTGTCTGTCAAATGAGAATCCAAAATATAAAATTGTATGCCGAAACTCACGAAAGTACCGAACTTTGATAGGTACTGTTAAAGGGGACGTCCCATAAAACTGAAACAATATCGGTTGATTTTTGGTAGGAAGATTTTCTACCCAATGTAAACCCCAAATGCAAAATTACAGCCAATAAATTTGAAAAAAGCGTACCCAAATTCCCTTAATACCGAATATTTGAAGGGTATGTGGGAGCTATACTGAATAGTGAAGAAATGTATTCCATTTTCCATTTCCAAACATTTTAAGAGTTGAAGTTGAAGCTTGGATGTAAAAGTATGAAATTACGATGCCATAACTACTCTATCCGGAACCTTTAGATAACGTAGATACATTATCCGTGCCATTTAAATAACGTAGATAAATAATCCAGAACATTTGAATAGCATAGATGCACTATCCGTGTTATTTTGATGACTTAGATGCATTCTCTGTGAATATAAAAAATCAGATACATCATTTAAATAATGTAGATACATTATCCATGATATCTCCATGACGTAGATACATTATCCGTATCATTTAGACAATGTAGATGCATTATCTGTGGCATGTATATAACATACATACATTATCCGTGTTATTTATATGAAGAAGATACATTATCCAAAGCATTTTAATAATGTAGATATATTATCAGTGAAATTTATATAACGTAAATAGGTTATAGAAATTATTCTAATAATGTAAATATATACTTAGATAATGTACTTACATTATCCAAAGCCTTTGAATATTGTAATGTTAAGATAACGTAGAAGCATTATCCGCAATGTACAGAGGCCTTAAAAACATTATCTATGACATTTAAATATCTTAGATACATTATCCGAAACATTTAGACTATGTATATGCGATATCTGCGGCATGTATATAACGTAGATACATTATCCGTGTTATTTATATGAAGAAGATACATTATCTAAAACAATTTAATAATTTAGATACATTATCCCTGGAATTTATATAAAGTAGATAGCTTATAAAAGGTATTTTAATAATGTAGATATATTAGCCTTTGAATATCGATGTTACATTGTCTGTAATGTTGAGATAACGTAGAGTAAGAAAGTAAGTAAGTAAAACCTTTTATTGAGACTCATTTCTTTCGATTACACAATGTTGTACTTATCGATAACAATAGTTTTCACAGAACTATAATCGTTTTGTTCTGCTGCTATATGACATTCGTAATTTGCAACATGCCACTGTGTGAATATGTAAACATTCAAATATAAACAAAATTATAAAGTGAATATGAAGGCTTGCTCGCGGCCTTTTTATAACGTACAGAGCGATAGTCTGCATAATACTTAAAATTAATTAACACTTAATATCTAAAATAAATAAAAAACAAAGATGTGTTTAAACGATAGATTAAGTGTGAAGTTAATAAATTAGTGACTGATGTACGAATATACAAACAAAATTGCGAATGCAATCAATGAGGTTGCAGTATTCCATATAAATTGATTAAATTGAACTAACCCGATGGGAAAGTTTAATAATAGTTTAGAAAATGTGTGTACATTGATTGCATGTGTCATTTAGATAACGTAGGTTATGCAGAGCCTTTAAATAAAGTAGAAACATTAGATGTGACATTTAGATGTCGTTGATACATTGTATGTGTCATTTAGATAACGTAGATACAACTTAGATAAATTATCTTTGGCATTTAGATAACATTTATTTATTATTTGTTACATATAGATAACATAGATAAAGTATTAGTTACATTCAGAAAACATCGATACATTATTTGGGGATGTTTAGATAATATAGATACATTGTCCTCGAGGTTTCGATGACATTGATATATTATGCGCAACATTCAGAGTACGTAGATGCACTTTCTGAAATATTTTAACAACCTGTATACCTTAACCGTTATATTAAGATAATGTTAATGTATTATTCAATTCATATTGTAAATACCTTTCTATTGACTAAGATGTGTGTGAAAACTTTTCTTATTTTCTTTTATAATCGCCCTTTATAAACATCTAATTTTTCTCTCAGTGTACACCAAAAAAACCAGCCAAGAAAATTCCACACTTAATTATGCATATAAAATTTAAATAAAACTACAATTTTATATAGTTTTTTACTTATTTTCTTTAATGTAATGTTCATAGTTTTCAGTTTTGGCTTTGATAATGTTACCAGTTCTGTTTTGTTTTATACTGTTGATCATATTAACAGTTTGTGGCAAGCCTTCATATTAAAACAAGCGTTTCAACGATGGAGACGACAAAAGCAAGTAAATCGATTTCTCCTCCTCCTTTCACAGGGATAATGTTGGCATATCACCAGCAGAAAACTATAGCTTTTCCTGCAACAGTTTTGTAACTTAAACTCAATGAACAACAAACAAAACTATTCACATTTTGACCGACAGGCTAAGAACAGATCGACCGTAGAAAACTACGATAAAAATTCTCAACTAGAAAAACTATTCCAAGAAAGATAAAACTAGTCGTTTAAAGTAAGGGATAGATGATAACTGGCAGTAAAATGGAGTAGTAAAAATTCACTTGATGTGATAGAGGAAAAGTTTTGTTGTAGTTTTATTTTGTAATTTTACTATTAGTAACTATGGTCTTCTCATTCTTTGGGGGTCTTTTATTTTCATGGCGTGAATTAACGCCACCGGTAATAGTTTTAACGTTGGTTGGTTCGTTCGGATGGATAATAGTGGTGGTTGAGATACCCCACATAATTGCAGCAAAACAATTTGTAATGGCAATATTAAATAGTTTTTTTTTGTTTTTATGTTTTAGTTCTTTCTCCCTACAAATCCATGACCATAAAAGATAAAGGCAAAAGAAGATAAACTAATGTTGACGAGAGGGGGATATGGAATATTTATAATAGGGAAGTTTAAAACATTTCATGTTATGACTTCATTAAACATTTTTGTACTTTAATTCTTGGAAAAGTAAAATAATTCTGAACATAAATGATGCAGGCAATTATAATGAGGGAATTTTCCAAGTAATAGAACAGTAATTATAATGCGGAGCAAGAAGACAAAGGAAAATAGTGATCAAAGGATTTAGTTATGCTGGAAATTCTTTTAGTTATGGGATAAAGTAAAACAATGGGAGAGGATTATTGGAAATCATATAAAATTGGTAATAGCAGGAGGTCTTCTCTTCCATAGAAGTCCAGAAATTCTTCTTTCATTAAGGATCAGAACCAGAAGGATGAGTAGTCCGAAATAAATAAAAATTCTTATTTGGATACATTTGTATACAGCTAATGTATTTTTAGTCTAATAATGAAATGCGATTGAAATTTTCTTATGTTATTCCTTTTGAGAGCAAGGGCTTGCAGAAAATATCGCCATCTTATCTTGGGTTACTGCATCATTGTTTTATACCACGTAGGTAAATGATTGATTTTCAATCCTAGGTGATGAGGCTGCCATCTATCGTTGCCTAGAAACAACGCATCCTTACATATTGTTCACTGGTTGGTGTCTTTGCTAATTTAGTGTTGCCTTTTCACTCTGGGTGGCACTATCTCCTATCTTTACTACTTTGTGTTATACTCATGTGTTAATGTTGATGCCGAGTTTGGTTATTAGAATGTAAGGTAGCTTCGGAGCACGCTCTGCGCTCAGGGCTATACGGCGGATGACCCATTAATTCAATTGGACTTTTAACACTTTTAAGAATTCTGTGTTCGTAGTGAAGTCCTTCAGACTGTTTTTTGTGCCATTTCCCAACAATTGTGTACGAAGGCTTACAAATCCTGGGCAGTGGAATAGGTAATGTTCCAGCGTTTTGCTGTCTTTCCCACACACTCTGCACCTGCTGCTTCTCTCGCACCCAATATAGTGTCAATGTGCCTGCAGGCTGAGATGTCCTGTGCGAATGCTTAACAATCTGCTGATTCAACGTGTGAGCTTTCCCAAAAAACTCTCATTTTAGTGGAAGGTGGAGTGTTTGCCTTATCCTTATTCATCTTTTCGAGTTCCTCAGCAAACAATAATGATGTAGCTCTTAGAATTGCCTGACCTACGTTGCTTAAGTGGAAAAGTCGACACATGATTAGTTTTGCCGGGGAAACAGGGACCAGCAGCTTCGGTCGACTTTTTCCCGAACATCTTTCATGAATTTTCTTTCGTTTTCGAAGACATAGGTCAAATTCTGTTATGTTTCGGGCTCATGTGCAGATATCCATTATTCGTTAATGTGGTTATCTTATAAACATACTGAAGCACCGCTTTCGTACTTCAAAAATCGACACGATCCTTCTTTTGAAACAATTGTAAAATTGTGTGGGATCTATAGAGAACTGACCTTTTTAAACCCAGTTATTCAATCCGTTTTTGGTTAATAAATTGCTCCTGTCATTGTAAACAACACAACACATGATGGTATGTAAACCCGTGATGATTGTGGTTGCGATAAGAAAATGACGAACTTTTCAATGGAATTGTCAGATGGCACTCTTGTTCTTTCCATTTTTTTGAATATTTATTTTTTCAAGTCCCTGTAAACAACACAACACATTGTCGTACGTCAATTTGTACTGCGTATAGTTGCGTTAAAAATTCAAAATTTCGAAATGCCAAAACTTGGCTTAGATCTTCTGCATATCGAAAATGTAAACTAACATTTTTCGGAAGAACTTTTAAAAAACTGCACATAGATTGATAAAAATATTTGGGCAAATAAGAATACGATTTTATTTTGATCATTTGTGGGCTACCCGACGAAATTTTTAAGTATTTTTTTTTAATTCTCCATAAACATAAATACCTCAATTTTTCTTTTCTTTAAATTTCACAACCTCTCTTTATTCTGATCTCCATAAAGATAACAAAAGGAATCACAAAGAGTAACCAAAAACATTTTCCCAAACTAAACTTTGTTAAAAAAATAAAACGTATCGAAAACTTTGAAAATTTCCAAAATATTATTAACCCAGTACCATCACGAAACAGTACCAAGGCAAATGTACAGAAAGGAGTTTTGCATTTAAATCAAAATGAAAGTTTTGTAGCCTGACTGCCTGCATACTCAATTTTTTCTGCTTTGGAAACCATTTAAACTTTATTTAGTTTGTATTGAAGTTTTTTTCTGTGAAAGATATAAGAGTACAGTGATAGGAAGCCATCCAAATAATATTCCCAACTCACGCACTATGCATAGTACGGGATTTTTTGTTCTCTTTTTCTACTTCCTTTTTTGCTAACAATTGACAATAAAAAAATCTCTGGATGAAAACGTAGGAGGACGACAAATTCAAATGCATTCAAGTGCAAGTAAATTGGTATAGTTATTGCATTTTTATTCCCGGCATTGGTAAAAGGGTTTGAAATGTTGAGGGGATTCGTTTCTCCTAAATTTACATTTGGAAGTTTTTTCTTTGTGGAGGTTGTAAAGAAATCCATGTGACCCATTTTATGGGTGAACGTTTTTTTCAACTTTTGGTTTTACTTTACATGCGGATTTGTAAAGTAAAACCAAAAGTTAGAAATAATGTGATTATCTACAGGAAATTTATTCTTGTGTGTTGAGAGGATTTTCATATATTTCAAAAGGAAAAAACTTAGATGGGTGATTTTGAATTTCTTTATACAAATTTATCCTTGATTTATAAATAATAAAATTGTTAATGTGTTGTTAGATAAACGGCTATCGGGTGTCAGCGGACAAGGGAAGATTATTTCAAAGCGATTTTCGAATTCCTCTCCATTAATTGCAACTTCAACACAATAATAGGATTGACAGGATATTGCTCCACCTAGGGGGGAAATGGTAACGATAAATAAGCAAGGAACCCAACCACTGCACAAAATCTAAGGATAAGTTGTTTCTAGACATCGATAGATGGCATCCCCATCACCTAGGGCAGACTACAGCTGACCAATCATCTACTTAGTTGGAATAAATAACAGCCTTTAACGCAGTTGAGAATTTAAATATTTGTCCCATCTTTAATTATAACTCCCCCCTTTTCTACCCTCCCCTTGATTGCAATTTGCTGTTTTATGCAGGTGTCTATTCTGAGAAAGTGTCACTCATATTTAATCTTTAAATCCTACAGCTGTGATTTTGCTTCAGTTGGCGTGCAACATAACCACTGGAACATGTTTTACAATTCCACAAAATGAATTATTCATTTATTTATTGCAAAGTCATTGCGTTTAATGGTTTCCAAAGACAGATCAAAATGTTGAAATGGACAAACTATGGAACATTTTTCTATTTGTTAATGTTGCAAGCTGCAGTAGTATGGTTAACAGATGCGTCCGTTCATGGCTGTAAATCCATGACCATTTACTAATCTAGTTAGGCCTTAGACGCAAGAATTCACATGTTTATGAGGAACCAACTCACCACTCGTACACTTTTTATTAATTTCCTAAAAAAATATTGGGAAATAATTTAATGAACTTTTAGTTCAATAAAAAACCGACAGACGCACAGAGAAAAATTTCAAGTCTCGGACTTTTCTGAATAATTATCATCGTAAACTAGTTTATTTGAGATATTCACTGAAAGGAACCCATGAACTAGATCAATCTAGTTCCTATTAGTTAAATATAAAGAAACAAACAGACGCAATGAGATAACTATTTCGAGCCGCACACATTTCGTTTGAGCGTTAATGAAGAGTTCTGAATAAGTATCAACGTAAAATGAATAGTTTATTTGAAGTGTTAGCTGAAACGAACCCATGAACTAAATCAAACTATAACGTTTCTTTTAGTTCATCACAAATGAACAACAGAAATAATTCTTCAAAATGTATCAATTTTTTAAGTAGAGTTCAATATTTTTTTTTTTTTTTTGGATGTTCGGAATTGTTCTCAGGGTTCAAGTTCAATTCAAAAATTCACTGAAATGATCTGATGATCTAGCTCTAGCTCCTTCTTTTATGGCATTTTTGCACTTTTCAAGGTTTGCAATAGGCCAGCAACACGATAGGGTTTCTCAAGGTCTTTTCATTTTTGGTTATCGGTTACGATATACCTTTAATGAACTTATGCACAAACCAATACTATAATTTCCATTCTGAAACCCATATTTTCTCTTCATCAGTCATTTTTGATGATGAATACTTGGCTACATTCTCACACATTTAATCTTATTTATATCGGTACAACTCTAATTTAAAGTTATATTGTTGCCTAATGTATTTTCATATAAAAGCACTTTACCTAGATTATTTTAAAAAATATTTTTCTCTTTATTTGTCTAAAGAAGGCCATACTTTTTTCTTAGATCTCCTAAACCAATTATCTGTGTTCTACACTTAAAAAAAATATATATATATATATATTTATTCCACAAAATATTTTTCTAATTAAAAAAAGTATCAGATCTAATGCCATTATTTTTCTCAGTGTATTTTTTCTCATATTTAAGGAAGTTTAAAACAAAAACCCAATTTGAAAATTGTAACACACACACACTTCCTATCCAATTAAATCCGAATAAAAATCCATTTTTTCGATTTTACACCACCCTCCCAAATATGGAGTGAGATTGATTAATAATACTAATATCTCTGTCATTAATTTCTCCCATTTAAGCCATTTTAGGAGAGACACAAATTAACCATAGCTGACACCTGGTATCATTCGATGAGCTACTGGTTTTTCTTGTGAAGAAAAAAAAAACAAATCCAACTAAACTCGTCATAACTTGATTTTCATTGATAAATGTGAAAACAATGAAATGAGATATCTCCCAACAGCAACAGCAGCTCTCTCAATATTTTCATTGTCACTTGTATATTCGTTGATATTTCTTGATAAATTTTAATTGCAAGCAACGTAAATACGAGTACATATATATGTTTGAAGTTTTAAATTACAAAAATACGCTGCATCTGCTTGGACGCGAATTCAAAAACCACAAACATAGCTTTATCAGCACAGTCAATATTATTTCGTTATTTAAAAAATTGTTTGACTACCAACATCTGGTCCAATGCATGAATAAGTCTTAGCACGTTTTTTTCGGAGGAGGTGCAGAGAGAAAAGGTGGGAAATATGGACTAACATCAGGTGTTTTGAATAGCCAACCACACTACTGGGTTAATATCTATGATTATGTGATGTGAATTATTTGTTGTTGTAAATATGTATATATTTTACAGTTAAGGTCTGTCAACTGTGGCGACCAACCTCAATCACAGATAACATTACCAATGTAATTCTCACATGAAAACGACAACAAAAGCAACATCGTGTTGTTGTTAACAGAGAATATCTCATGGTCAACAAGATGAGATAAGAATCTTGAAAATTCTTAAAACGTAACTTATGAAATTCTCATTCAAGCGCTTGTGTAACGAAATTTGTTTCACAGGCAGACTATATGACGTGTGGGAAAGTCTTGATAAGACGGGTTGGGAGTATATGAAATGCGCTATTTCAAAAGGGCTTCTTTTGGCTACACTTTTTTAAATCAATATTATTTCCACAAAAGCAAAACAATAAAAATTTAAAAAATATATATTTTGAGCAACAGCGAAAATTTTGGCATTTTTTATACCCTCCAATATGAGGTGGACACTCAAAATATCTAAAATCGATGACAACTTTTATTTTGGGAGTGTCTATGATATGGTAAATTATTGGTAGGAAGATTTGACAAACAATTAGCACCCAAAATATCATATTACAGACAATTCGGTTGAAAAACGTTTCCATAAACCATGAATACGGAATAATCGGAAAAAACGTCCCCACAAACCACGAGTACCGAATATTCGCAGTACTGTTATTAACTAAGTTAATATCATATTTTGTAGGATGGTTTGCAACCCAATAAGAACCCAAAAATACCAAATCACAACTAATTCTTCAAAATACCGAATATTTGAGGTTACCATTTCTTGGAAGGTATCGAAAAAAATCTATCCAACGAAATCTAAAATACACAATTAAAACCAAAATGACTGGAAAAAGTGTGCCCAAACTACCCGAAATACCGAAATTTTTGAGGTAATGTTATATAGGGGATACCTTAAAAAGCGGACCTATATTTATCTGCCACCCAATGTGAACACAAAATTGCAAAATAATAACCATTCGCTTCAACAATTTGTCCAAAATACCGAATATTAACAGGTATTCGAACATTTTTTGTTGAAATATTAAATAAATATTAATTAAATATTAAATATTTTTTTAATCTCCAAAAATCCGGAAGGGATTTGCATTGAAAATCAGGCTTAGACTATAAAAATACCAAAAGTGGGTCCGAATGTTTGTATGAACATCTGGTCCCTTGTAGAACATGGGAGGAATCTTTATATGTGATTTATGTCCAAACATGGATCCATATATAAAAAAAATAATAATAGGATATTAAAAAATACATTTTATATGTTCAAACATGGATCCATATTAAACATTTTCCGCATAGATGTTTGTAACCCTTCAATAATCAGTTATGACAAATTATGATGCGGAAAATGAGATAAAATTACCAAAAATTGTCCGCGAACTTCATTTAGCGTACTATGTCAAAGCTTGATCTATATTGAACGTCGATATTTTTATCCCTCCAAGAAACCGGAATGACAAATTGAGACTTCTTCGCTGCGGAAAATGCGTCCAACGTCTTCAATGGACCGAAAATGGATCGGAACTTTTATATGAGTGTTATGGATCTATGTTGCAGTTTTTCAGCCGAGATGTTGAATGCAAAATTAAACCTTTAAAATACCGAAAATGGGATCCGGAATGCCAAATTACGACCCCTTCTGTTGGAAGCTACGATCTCTATACAGAGGCTATATTAGAACAAAAACAAAATTGTCAGTTCAAATGTTTGAACTCGGAATATCAAATTACCATATGAAAATGAGAAAAAAAACCTCCAAATATTGAACTGTAATGCCAAATATAAGTTCTTCATGA
The DNA here is from genome assembly GCF_032173495.1 of Musca vetustissima. Classification (NCBI taxonomy): domain Eukaryota; kingdom Metazoa; phylum Arthropoda; class Insecta; order Diptera; family Muscidae; genus Musca; species Musca vetustissima. The sequence continues at coordinate 144,049 of NW_026877815.1, read as the reverse complement.
TGAAATATGAGACCAAAACCTTGAAAATGTCAAAAATGTTTGCTGTACTGAGACCATACCATACCATGGACTGATACATGAAATTTTCAATACCAAATATCCGATGTTCAAAATTTTAAAGCTCTGTGTTGAATATTTCGATCTGTACCGTGATTTCAAGAGACAGGTGGATATGGTTCTGGTGAATATTTCGACATGCTGCAAACTGAATAACAAATTTAACATACACTCTACATTATTGTGGAGGAATAGAAAAGTTACAAATCAAAGACTGCAGGATGAATATAAACAGATTTAATATCTGAAATGGTTTCCGATATTAAAATTCTCAAAATTCTCCCTTTATAACTCTGTCTTTAAAAATATTTTGAATATGTTCGGCGTCACATAATAACAAATAACAATGAAAACGTAATCCGTATTCGATTGCTTACTTCTGTATTTGAACTTCCAAATTTATTCCAGACATTGCAAAAAATTACTTCTTCGAATTTCTATATTTTTCTTTTGAGAATATACATACACAATTTTAATAATTACTTTTTCAATAAATAACAAAATAAAGAAAATTAAAAAACCTCAGTGATTAAAAATATAATTTAATAACTGTCCAAAAGTTATAAATAAAAATATATACTTTTTGATAAATTAGTTTTCATCATTTTGAAAAATTGTCATTAATCTATGGTCATTGCAAATGTTCAGAAAAAATGAAAACAACAAACGTACCAACAAAGAAAAACTAAAAATATTTTCCACATAGATACATACATACATTTTTCTCTTTGTTGCTGTTATTTTCGTTTGCCAAAAAAGTCTATTTCTATTTGTCTGTTTTTCTTTTCATTCAAAAATGAAAAATTTCAATGTCATGAAATGGAAAGAATTTCTACATTCACACTTAACTTTCACAAAACGAAAAAATCACAAAAATTAATTATAATTTATGTACACACAAAAATATGAAATTGCACATTTAAAGTCTTAAGAAAAGTATTTTTTGAAATATTTCTCAAATACTTATTGTCACACAAACGATTTTTTAAATGCAAATATTATGTACATATTTAAAAAAATGGTTTCTTAAAGAAGAAAAATCATACAACAAACACTTTATGCAAAATTTAGAATAAATTATACATGTGATGATGAACAAAAACATTTTGAGAGATAGAAAAAAAATCGTGCACACATATCAAATTGAGCGTGACCTTTGTTGTTAAGATGAATGTTTTTTGGATCATGTTTTTTTTTTGCAAACATGTTGCTGCTTTTTTGTTGTTGTTGCTATGACTTTGACCAACATAAGTTTATCAAGTTTGAGTGTGGGAGGATGCGAGGTATGAGACTGGTCAAATGTTGCAAAAAACACACACACACAAGATAAATGTATACCCTGAACTGTTTCAAACATATGCTGCTTACATGAATAATTACTCTGGAGTATGTGTTGCCCGCTCGTGTATGTATGTAATGAAGATAGGCCTTTATTGTTTGTTGTGAGAATGGACGTTACAATTGTTTGTGTACTACAAAGTGGTACATTGGTCTTATTGAGGAAACTAAAAGTAGCCCCCATTTAAAGTTCCGGTCCGAGAATGTGATACTTTGGGGTCTTATTTTAGGGTAGCGAGTTTTCAAAAAAAGTGTCAGTGTCGCCGACAGATATATAACCTCAGACTATGGTTTGCGGAGGTCTTCAGAATTACACACATTTTTTTATAATTCGCTTTATATAAGGGATACGTTTTTATCAAGGATGGTTCGGATTTTATGTTGATCAAATCTATCAACATAAAATCCATTCGCTCCAAAATTTACAAGTTTATAAAATGTTGACCCTTGTGAAGGAGGGGCCGATGGGTCACTCCTTCGGACTTGATCTAGGCTTAGCAATGATAATAGCTTGTTCAAAAATTGTATCAAATTAGACACTCCATTCGCCTGATATTGAATTTATAAATATTAAAATGTTTGACCATTTGTGGGGGAGGTACCGGAAGGAGTGGACCAATGGGTCCCGTCTTCGAATTTGTTATAGACTTCGTAAAGATAATAGTTTGTACGTCATTTTGATATTATAAAATTAATTTTTAGCAAAATTTTGACCATTTTGTGTGGGACAGGTACCAGAAGGAGTGGACCCATATTCCCCATCTTCGAACTTCAACCAGACAGACGGACATTTGTAAATCGACTATAAATTGTCTGAAACGGATTTGATCCAAGTGTCCTTATCAAAGTGTATATATCCTCATTTGCCATAAAGTCTTTATTGGCTGTCTTTATTGGTGCCCAAATCTTCATACGAAAAATTATCAATGTCGGCACACTTCCATTTCAGGTATGGGCACCACATAACGGTACACTCGATTTTCAGTATTTTGAGGATCTAAGATACATTATTCACCCGAAAATGCTGCAATTTGACATTATGGGTTATAAGTCCGCGTTTTGGTATAGACCCATAAAGGTGAAAAAATCTTTGCTTCAATTTTGCAATAGAGATCAGCGTTTTGTATAGCCTCTATATAAAGTATATAGAGATATGGAGTTTAGGCATTTTAATGTCCTAGTCTCCCTAAAATGTTCTGGTCCATTTTTATTTTTAATTAATTTTTATAAAAGATGTGCGAAACTTAACACTTTTTTTCATACAAACTATATCTACACATCCCTATTTAATTTTTCAATATCACCCTATCCATCCTCCCTTATACTTTAGCCATAATAAAACTTTTAACAATTTCCAATTTCTTTATTTGCATTCCCAGAGACATTTAAACCCAAATATTTAAATTGTATATATGTCTTATGTAAACTTCTTGCTATAAGCTTTATCTCTATTCTCCTTAAATTTATTTCCCCGACACAAATATTGTTGACAATAAAAAAATAATTTCTTTGCAATTTGACCTTATGTCGCCGCTGCTGTTGTTATTTTCTGTCAACCATCGTGATGTGAGTGACAATTTTACCAAGAAATGATAATTTATCTTTAAAACTTCATATTTCCCTCTCTCTTGTATTTTTTTGGGCACATAACTTCTGACAGTAATAATTTGTTTTTGGGCCATGTTGCCTTAGTCTCCTGCTCAGCTTGCAAAATAAATGAGTTGATAGTAGTAGTAGCACATCGAAAGAAGACGTGACATTATTTCATCATTTATAAACAAACAAGGAAAATATATTTTTCCAGGAAAATTAAAATACATTTTTTGGGGATTTTGGAGGCAACAGACGGTGTAGAGATAAGGATCATTATTAAATACAGTCAAATGTGGTTGTGATGAACAAATGCTTAGTTACATCGAAAAGTATTAGTTTGGGTAAAAATAAATCCATTATTTTTATATGAACTATAGGACTTTATTTAACATGCTTCGGAATGTCCGATTTGGGGGAAATATGCACCGTTTTGTTGTATGATTTGTTGCCATTTTAAACTCTAGTAGTCGATTTTCACAATCCCCTAGATACCATTTTTTTATCATTAAAGAAATTTTGCAATGCAAGAAAAAGATGATAATCGCTTGATGCCAAGTCCTGACTGTATGGCGGATGCATTTTTTTAAGTTTCCGGCGAGGCACTGTAGCGTTGTCCTGGTGGAATCCGACACCTGTTGACCAATTCTGGCCGTTTCTGGCCAATGCTATCTTCAAACACTCCAGTTGTTGACAGTTGAGATCAGAATTTAGCGTTTGACCATATGGAAGCAACTCATAATAATAAATGTTCTTCCAGTCCCACCAAATACATAGCAGAACCTTCCAGGCCGTTAGTCCTTGTTTGGCCACCGTTTGAGGAGCTTCACCGCTCACAGAGTTATCGTATGTGATCCATTTCTCATCTCCAGTCACCATCCGTTTAAGAAATGGGTCTACCTCATCCCGTTTGGCCATGGCTTCGCAGATGGAAATTCGATCAATACTATTTTTTTCTGTAAATGGTTAAGTAAATGGTTTTATGGTCGATTTTTAGCTTCTGGCCGATGTTTGTTACCCCAACACCTTCCACTTTCTCATCTGAATTTGTTTGTGGTTAGATTATAATTTTTTTCATTGGTAATCTATTACAAATATATAACCACTTTTAATATTTTCCTTCTGCAATTTCTTGTTCCCGGCACGTAGCATTTTCATGTTGACCACATCACCCGAAATATTATTTATATTTTACCCTTAAACCGCAATTCTTTTTTCTTCATCTTACAATGATGATGACATTTGTTACACTTCATTAAACATACATTTGTTAAGGCAAATAAATTAAGCTTGTTGTTCGCTCGTTGGCTTGCCTTGCCTTATTTCCCCATTTCGGCTCCCTACTGGGCCACAACTATAACAACTGAACTTTCTTTCTTGTATAAAGCGTAGCCAAAAAAATATATTGCCATGATAAATTATAAATAGCGGCGCATCGTGCCTTGTCGTATCGAATTGTTTTGGCTCTCTACATAGAGATCTGCTGGCGTGCCTTGCCTAAACAAAATAGTATGCCGAGCACGTAAAGCAATTTAAACCAATAATTTAAATTGTCCCAATGGAATAAAACAACAGAAACATATTTTGACTGGCTTTCAGTAAAGCATAGATAGAGAGAGAGAGAGATGTGGAAGAAAGGTTTTACTAGTTGACAAAAAAGCGTGGGTAGTTGAACTTTGTCGTACACCATTTCCGAATGTAAAAAATGCATTATAATATAATGGGTGATTTTTTAGTTATTATCTTTTGACACAGCTCAAAAAGGTTTGGTGCTTTGTTTCACAATCGAAACATTTTCAGTTTGGCCTATAAATTAACAATGAGTCGCCTTACAAACGAACAACGCTTGCAAATCATTGACTTTTATTATCAAAAACTTATCTATATCTCTTTGGAAATCATCATTCAAAATGGCATATTTTCATCCTCTTCAAGGTATCTCATTTTCAAGTTGTTGTTTTTAAACGAATTACAATGTTTCATAGAAATTTTCAAATAGTGTTCTTTGGAAATGGTGTACAATTGTTTTCCTATTGCTGGCCCTTTTCTGTCATCAAATGTCGTTTGACATTCATTGCCACTGCTGTCCACCACATCTTTCAATCCACCAAACATCAGTTTTTATGAAATTTGTGTTGGCGTTAACAAATTGTTTTCCACAAAAATTGGCAATATTTTTTCGTTTCTTTTTTTCTATTTCTATATCTCTTACCTATCGAATATCAAATACCAAAAATGAAAGTAATCTTTTTTTTTTGCTATTCAAAAAGAATTATTAGATGTTTGTAATAGATAACTCTTGCTGATTATATTAATTGAAAAAGAAATTGAGACAAATAATTGATTAGCAAATATATAACATGTTTCGTTAAAATAAAACACAATTGCAATTCGATTTGTATTTCCAAAGGAATACTAATCAGAAAATTGTCAATTAATGTAGGCTTTGAATTACTCCAAAATAATAATAATAATGAAATCCGAATATATAATATTAAATAATTATTAATTTTCTTTATATTATCACACTTTCTTCCAAGTTTATATTTTTTATTTTTTTGCAATCAATCGAATTCAAGGGAATTACATAATAATTGAATTTCATTATTAATCATAACATTGTGGCTTTATTTGCTTTGTTGTTATGCCGTTTTTTTTATTATAGTTGCTATTAAATCAGATATTTGCGGAATTTATTTTTAACACACACCCGTTAGTATATATATAGCATTTAAGTTGATAAGCATATTGTAAACATATTTATCACAAAATGTTCCTAATGATTTGTTTGCATACTATGATTAATAACGCATATAACAAAATGTAAACTAAAATCGACCGGGGCTTCTATATGGGGGCTATTTTTTAAGTGATAAATCCCACAAATTAAAATTTAAAATCGGTTCCGTCGACAAAATGTTTTTCATGTAAAACGCGTTTAACGTTCTTATTTCAGTTTACTAATCACAGCGGGATCTTAATTTGTTCTGATCTATTTCGATTTTACCAAAAATTCTATGTTATATATACTTCAAAATGGGCCAATAATGGAAGTGAACAAAGAGAAATTCGATACATTCTCAGTTTTTCTTTGACAAAGGCGAAACTGCAAGCCAAGCGGCTAAAATTATGAATGGTGTTTTTTGTTCCGCCAATTTTGTGCAATTTTGGTTTCATAGATTCAGTTCAGGAATTTTTGATGTTAAAGAGCACCTCGCACAGATAGGCCGGTTATCGAAAATGTCGATATAATCGGAGAATAGACCGAAGTTGCCCGGCATGTTAGCAATCGTAACATCGCCCAAGAGCTAAAAATAATAATATATAAACATAATGGATTTCTTTTTCCACAACCTAATAAATACCCGCTAATTGGTTATTTACCCACTGTCCGTCACTATAAATAGAGGTAGAGTTCCAGCAAGACAGGTGTACCATTATTGAAAAGATATACTATATAAAATTAAGATCACCAGATGGGGGAGTAATACTCCAGAAACGACCAGAAATGGCCAACAGGTGATGTGTCGTGTTCCACCAGGACAAAGCTAGGCCACACACATCAACAGTGACTCACCAGAAACTTCCGGAGCTTGGTTGGGAAGTTTTAATGCATCCGCCATACAGTCCGAACATGGCAACAAGCGATTATCATATTTTTCTTGCATTGCAAAATGTCTTTAATGATAAGAAATTGGTATCTAGGGAGGATTGTGAAAATCGACTATTAGAGTTTTATGCAAATAAAGAGCAGGACTTCTATGAGAGAGGCATTATGATGTCACATTTAAAATAGTAACAAATCATACAACAATACGGTACACATTTGGCTCAAATCGGGCATTCCGAATCATGTTAAATAATGTCCTATAGTTCATATAAAAATAATGGATTTCCCCAACCTAATATAACATTGACATGAATCCAAATATTAACATGAAATGACGTTCAATTAAACAGAAGGGACTGGTGATTATAATGGAAGTGAAAATGTTCAGTAATTTGAAGACAATAGCAAAAATTGCATATAAAACTCATAATGATAATTTTAAACAACAAAGAGTTGCAGTACCTAGTGCCAGAGGATATTTTAATGGTTATAGTACCAATGAAACCCTCATATGTTCTATATCCAGAATTTTGCGACCGTTCATACACTTAAGAGTTATTGTGGATAATATAAAAATGGCCTTGAAAACTGCCTTTAAAATTTAATAAAAAAAAAATTAAAATTGACCTTTTCAATCCATTTGGCTCAATTAGATATTCAGGGTTCTCATTAGGTATCAGATATACTAAGCAAAATACCGAGTAATATGGGATAACCTTATATCAGAAACCTGGTATTGATATATTAAGTCCAATGAGAATCCCTAAACATCAAATTTGACATTAGAACCCAGAATATCTAATTAGATCCAATTAAATTGGGGTAACCCGAAACCTGCACCAATATTAATTCTTTTTGGTGTAGTTATATCCTAGCAAATATCAAGTTCAATTAAGATTCGGATGAAAAGTGTGTCCATACTCCCTAAAATACCGACATTTGGGAGGTACTGTTATATGGCGACTACCATTTAAAAATAGATATTTCAAAATTCCGATGGTCATGACTAAAATAGGATTATGAGATATTCGATCAATAATTTAGTAGGATATAAACATTTCTGAAGTCTTCATTGAAAATCCTTTTATTAGTGGGAGAAATATGACATTACTTTGGTATCTCGGCACTGATCCCCGTCAGTTCCCAGATTTTAAAAATATGTTTCTTGTCATAATCTAAGTTAATCTAAAGTCGTTATAAAAGTCTAAATAACTTGTAATGGGCGGGTGGGTGCTGGTTCAGGATGAAAATTATCGTTGCAAAAATAAAATGTTTTTTATGAGACAAATGCATTTTGGAGGTGCCCGGGCCTCTCCCTCTGCGAACGTCCCTAACGGAAGCTATATCTATATCAGAACCAAATATACATCAGAACAAAATTTGAAATATCCTACCTCCTACAGTGAATTGAGGCTTCAAAAACATGCAAGTACGCCCCATAGTGCATCGGCTGGAATATTACACATTTTTTATACGGAGGTCAAGTTATAAGAGAACATGAATCATGTTTCCATTAAATCACAGATCTTCCAGCTTTTGTTCCATATAACTCCAACACAATGGATCTCCGAATTTAATATTTTTTCTCCGAAATTATTTTTTCTACATAATTGGATCCACATTTTCCGGCCTAGCACTCATACAATACACTTTTTAAATGGATTTAGATTTTCACACGAATGTCGAGGGCGCATTTCAAAATATTTAAAATCGTGTTTTTACGACTGAATGCTAGCCTCTAACTCAATGTGAATTTGCAAAAAATAGAATTTAGATTTCGGTTTATACGAAGGTCCAATCAAGAAATTTACGTATTTTCTTGATCGGACCTTAATTGGTTTCTCAAAAATGTGTGTAGCCTCTACTATATTGATACGTTCATTAAGAGTTCGAAATCGAGAATTTGTTGCGCTTCATACTCCTAATTTATACATGTTGTCAAGGAGTAGGTCAAGACTGCGATTATTCCATCTATACATTTTTAATAAAAAATCATTTCTAAATTTAGTGTTACTATTGCCCATTCCTGAAGAGGGAGTCGGAAATTGAAACAGAACAAGTCTTGCAGACGGGTACTGCACAAAAATATTATCCTAAGATAAATATACCATTCATTCAAAACCGCATTTAAAATAAAATATTATAACCCCCAATTCACACACACTCCGTTAACGTACAATGAAACTTTTGGACACTTCCCTTTTGTTTTGATATGCAATTAATTATAACAAAATGATCCCCTTTCTTTTTGTAACGAATTCCTATCACAAAGTCAAATCAAAAAAAACAACAGGTAATCCAACGGAAAAAAAGTTCTTAAAGTATCTGAGACGAATGTGCCTTGTTATTTGGGTTTGGGGGCTATTGTTTACAAGGTGTCGTGCAACCTGCGACCAAAATGATGGATTACCACACAACTGAGTGGTGGTTTTCACATTTTCCATCATCCATCACAAAACAAAGTTACTTTTTTCTTGAAAAACATAAACAAAAGCCCTAAACCTCAGCACAGCAGCGTCATTTATTCATTTTTCTGGTTTGTTGGTGAAATTTTGGTTGGTTTCCACGAAATGAAACGTGGTTGTCGTCGCATCGTCGTCGTAATCATTCCAAAAATCAAACTAGTAATATAAAAAACAAAGCAGTTTGAGAAACTGAAAGTTTTTTTATTTTGGTTTACCGGTCATTTTGAGGATGAACCCATCCATGGTTTGGCAAAATAACAAAAGGTAGAAGAAAACTTGACATATGTCGTCGTTCAGAAACTAAAACATGTTTTTCGTTTTCATTTTGGAGTAACCTTTTCCTTGATGTTTGGCTTTGGCCCATCTGGTTGGACGTTTCATTTCACTTCAATCCTGAACAACAACAACAGCAATATCCATGACGTCTTTCCATCACCCAAAACACAACAGCAACAAAGGAAATAAATGTAATTATGCGGTAATTTAACTCTTAACTCTATAATTTAGCCATTTCGAAAAAAGGGCTTCCATTTGTCCCTAACTTCTTTAGTAATGGTATTTATTGTTTCCTTCCTACCTAAGAACCCGGGAGGGACGTAATCACGTTTTTCCTTTCAGTCTTTACTTTTGAATTTAAACGTGTTTTTAATTCGTTAACAAAAATAAAAAGGTTTTGTGTTGAGAGGGCTTTTCTAAGATTTAGGGTACCCTTTAGTGACAGCTTTTGCTGCTTGTATAATAACTTAACCAACCAGGCATGAAGTCATGAATTGTGCTTTTATTTTTTCCCCTCTTGTATTTAAAGTACGTGGTATTGTAGTTTGGGGTGTAAGGGCATATTACAATGGAGATGGGGTATAGGGAGACCCTTAAATGGTTCTTTATGTTATTGCACCATCACGAATATCGTGTTTTTTTTTATAAAAGATAAATGGGTACAGTTTTAGAAAAAAGAGGAACACCACATGCACAAAGGTGTGATTAATAATATGTGGATTTTGAGGTGAAATGGATCAGTAAGGTTTAAAGGTATTATAGATTTTTGTGGCCCAAGAGTTTGTAAGGCTCGGAAATATTGGTTCTAGACCCACCTTTTAATATACCGATTGTCATATTTCGACTAGTTGAGTCCATTTAGACATGTGTCCGTCCGTCTGTCCATTATGATTTGTAAACATGATACAGGCCACATTTATCGTCATGAAAGTTTGCATGTAGGACGGGTTCTGACAAAATAAGACCCCTTTATTATTTAGAGGATGAAATAGACCAACAACTTCTCTTTTTTCTGGTCACTGTTGAGGTCACAATTATTACTCGAAGACCACAATATTTAATACAGGGAAAGTGGTCTGACCATGGAATAAATATGACTGTTATAGTAAATATGGACCCAGAATTTTGTGTGAAATATGGCAAAATTGTATATATATATATATGGGCAATATTGCCAATTTTTTAATACTCCATTTTCAAAAAATCAGCTTTTTTGTTTTTGTGGCACATCAATGATTTTTGGTACACATATAGAGAAAAATGTTCTGACTCCGAAACCGTTCGCGATCAAATTTTTGGTTGATGCGCGCAAAAGTTATCGAGGTTTTAATTTTGGGCATAAGAAAAAAATCTTAAAATTACGCCGTTTATGATATTGACCAAAAAAGTTGATATATATCTTCCTCCGTAAAATTAAAATATGAATATATTATAATAATCACGATAAAGTTGCACATATTCGCGAAATATGAGAAAAATAAAAAATATAGCAGATTACATCAATATTTTCATTATATTAATGACAAACACACACCTAAAAATTTATTTAAAAATATCTACATAATCTAAACACGATGATGAATCAAATGATATCAAAATCACACAAGTCCGTGTAGCGGTTTCTAAATCACAGCGACAACAAAACAAGATATTGAGGAAAAATATTTGGTTTTGGTTCGAAAAAATAATGTCATCATATTTATTTTTTTAATTGTATACAAGAAATTTCAGAAAAAAATGTTGGGGTTATTCTGCTATTTTACCCAAATTTCGCCGAAAAATTGACAAATATATTAATAATCACTTTTTGTGTAATGTTATACGCCTTGCGGATTATATCAAGACCCTTCCGATAAATCTTAGAATACTATAAATAGGAATAAACCTTAAAATAAAATAATATAATGAAATATAAATTTTAAATTGCGTGTAAATCGCGTAATTCTCAAAATCATTTGATGCGCATGCGGTTTCCAGGAAGTACTGAAGTTTATCTTCCAATCCATATATATTTTGCGAAATTTCATTTGACGGCTAAGATGTGCCACACGTTACATTGAAGTACCCAAAAAATCGTAAAACGCGAATAATTTCCGAAAACTCCATATGCCATTAACGCGCATCCGATTTCGGTTTGCACCCTAAAAAAATACATCGATCTATACCGATTTCAATGTGGTCCATTAAGAACCATGGATGTGCCAGCTCACACTATTTTTGAGATAAATTACGTCTAAATCGCGAAATTCTCAAATTCATTTGATGCGCATGCGGTTTCCAGGAAGTACTGAAGTTTATCTTCCAATCCATATATATTTTACGAAATTTCATTTGACGGCTAAGATGTGCAGCACGTTACATTGAAGTATCCAAAAAATCGTAAAACGCGAATAATTTCCGAAAACTCCATATGACATTAACGCGCATCCGATTTCGGTGTGTACCCTAAAAAAATACATCGATCTATACCGATTTCAATGTGGTCCATTAAGAACCATGGATGTGCCAGCTCGCACTATTTTTGAGATAAATTGGGTACATCTCTCTTTCGGCTGAAGTTTTTAAAGTTCTCTTTTCGAAAAAGATCAAAATACGTATGAGGTCATTTGTTGAAGCGGAAATGATCCACAGAAAACGCAAATAAATCCGCGATATTTTTAAAAACATATTTTGCCAAATTTTGTGTTTTTGGAAGGCCAGTTCCCGCCGTTCTAGTAGATGGATTTTCACGAAGAAGATTTTATATCATTCGAAACGTAAAAAACCTTACTGATCGCGGGTACCCATATCATTCAGTTGACAGATCTAAAAATTTGGCCCGAAAAATAGGTTTTTTAGAAATTTGATCGCACAAAATTTCCACCTTCGGGTGAGTATTACTCTGAGGCTGTGCATAATACATACACAAAATATATATCAAATTAATCAGATTCGCGACTACAATAATCTTATAATCGATTTTTAGAAATTCCTGTTTGCGCATTAAAACTAGAAGTAAAATTCAAAAAAACAGTCAAAATCGAGCTTCAAAATGTCAGCATCATTTAAATGTAGATGCAGTTAAAATTTTGAAAAATGATACATAAGGGACGTAGTCCCCATTTTGTTGGCTCTTAGTTTTACTTTGACACGAAGACCGTGAAATGAGTGGCTTAATCACAAATCGATAGAGAACATAAAAAAACTGGTTCGCCTCAACCTGTTTTTACACATTTATTTACATTAAAGTAGACACAGCTTCCACGCATATACACTTAGGAGGTCAATATCATAAACAGTTTGCAACGACAGTTCAATTAACCCAAAACTATTCACTTTTTTTCATATACTTAAGTAATTCCCGAGTTATAATGGGGTGAAATATATATATTTCAGCTTGAAGGATATAGACCTGAGAATTTGACAGTATATTCAAGAGGAGTGGTTGACCGCGTGGGAGTTATACTAAGATAATTACCGGTGTCTATTTTTTTCATTTGGTTAGTATTACCATTTCACACTAGATGGCGGAATTGTAGCTCTGATGGCTATGAAATTTTACATGACGTTCCGGTTATCGTCAAGGGCGACACCTACAAATTTCTGTATTGTTTTTCTAGAGGCCTGATCTGGAGAATACAACTGTATTTATGTTTCTTCATTTTTAAAGGAAATCCGTTGACATGTCCACAAAAGACTGACGTTTTAAAAATGCTGGTCAGTGGATAGTGTGCAGGACTACAGACGGAGAAGGAAAAGTTCTTTTAAAATAGGTTTCGAATATTTCAAAACAGAGGTTTACATCCACATAAATATGAAATACCTTCAAAACTTCTTGAAATTCTAAAGAGAAGGAAAATTTATTTTAAAATGCGTTTCGAATATTTCAAAAGAGAGGTTTACATCCCCTTAAAGATGAAATACCTCCGAAGCTTCTTGAAATTCTAAAAAAACTAACTCTCATTAAAACCAGAGGCAAATGGCAACACTACATAAACAAGGACCTCAACCACAGTTCAAGAAGGCATTGTTTCTAGACTACGATAGGTGGCAGCCTCATCACCTAGGACAGGTTACTGCAGACTATCTACTAACTGGAATAAAACAAGGAAATGATTTACGGAACTAACACAAGGACTAACTGAAGAGGGGTATAGGAACTATGCAAATTTGTATACTGAATGAAGTAGTAGGGCTACAATCGACCGATCATCCATATTTCATGAAAATGATCCGTAATTACTTCGAAAAAATATAGTGACTAATAAGCAATAACTCTTTTAATGTCTAATAGGCAATAACTCCGTCAGGATCATTAGACCTTACTTTTTCGGTTGTTATGATGGACGACTTGTTGTGATTAATATTTTTATATGGTCAGAGTATCAACAAGTTAGCTCTGTGTTATTGACCACCCAGACCTAGTGATCTAACATTTTTGAACTTCTTCCTTTGGGCATGGAAATGTCTACCTACAGCCCACATCGATTCAAAACCTTATAGATAGAATTTGCATTTTTTACTTAATATTTCGTGTTGTACTTTTTATTAGTCTCTAAGAGTTATTATATTTATCTTTAATTATAAAATATAATATATATATATATATATCTTTAATTATAAAAAAATTGATTTCAGAGCAAAGTATTTTTATCCTCCTTCTCTTTGTTGTGAGTTGGCATACCGCGTTCTGGATGGGTAATAAGATTTTTAAAATTTTAATTATGTCCGTATTTGTTCCCAACCCTATTTCGGTCTTAGCCGAATTTTCCCATCTGTGAGTATTTAATATTTTCAATCTGAGATGATATATTTGCTTTCTCAGAGGATGAAAACCCCTGGCAGGCAATTTACAATCGATTAGCCCCAATATAGGTCTGGACCGATTTTAGGTATTTTTTATGCACATCTCATGATATAGGGTTAAAATGTGTCTGATCGAACCTTTGTACTTGTTTTTATTAAATTAAAAAATATTAAAATTAAAAATAAAAATAAAACCTTTTTTATATTTTATTTCACTTTACTATCATCTCAGTGCATATTTTTTTATATTTGAATGTCCCAATAACACACCTTAAAATTTTTTTAAACATTTTTCACTCGCACACTCCTTAAGATTTGTTGTATATTTTTTCTTCCCATTAAAAAATGTAGTGTAGTTTTTACAATTGAATTACACATTGATTGTTATTGTTGTGAAGTGTGGGTTATGAATACCAATTGAGTTCATGGTTATGTGTGGATACACTCGCATGCTAGTAGCATCATCATCTTTGCATGGACACTTAATATTGACATCACATACGTGTACGTATATATATATATATATATATGAATGGTAGGCCATTACACTCGCAAAAATAATAAAATAAAAAACCATGTGTTTGAATTTTGTTAGTTTTTTCTTTGCCTATTTGTTATTTTCAATTTGTTTTGTATCAACGCGTTTTCCGTGAAAGATGGCATCGGTTGGGGGTCAAACCCCACAGGCTGAGTGAAAAAATAAATTGATCTTAAAAAATATTTGCTTAAAAAAATACACACGCCAAGCTAACCCTAATATCGATGGTGATGATAACAACAAAAAATAACCACGTATTATTTTATGACCTCATCTAATTTGAAAATGAGAGGTAGAAAAATAAAAAAGTATAAGAAAAATATTTGAGATATGGGCAAAAATGAAACGTGGAAATAGAAGGAGTTATGAAGTCAAGTATATTGAGAAAAAATATTAATTATTTAATTACTATAATAACTATATTTAGGGGGTCTACTTTAATTAAAATGGAGATTATTCCTCAAAAAAACAATAGGAGTTAATATTAATTTTTTCATATATTCAAAATAAGAATAAAATTCTATAGTGATTTAGCCACTTGTAACTTGTTTGGTATTAGAAATTTGATATATTCGGCACCAAACTATATTCCGTATTTTGGGTACTTTTGTCAACCAAATTGGCAGTAATTTCTAACTCTAATAACCAACCTCGGTATCATTATCAATAGACTAAGATAACACAAAATATAAATGGCGCCACACACAGGAAAATTGTAACACTAAATATGCAAATTCCTCAACCACTGCACAAAATTCAAGAGGGAGTTGTTTCTAGGCAACGGTAGATGGCGCCGCATTTACTTAAGACAGGCTACATCAGACCAATCATATACGTAGGTGTAATACAACAAATTATCAACAATATAAACACAAAGGCAAATTGAGCATACCTCGATTTTTTTCCAATTTTACATTTTCGGCATGAGAGTAATTAATATTTTCAATCTGAAAGGATGTATTTGATTCCTCAGAGGATGAAAACCTCCTGGTAGACAATTTACAATGAGTTAGCTCCGATATATATGTCTGCATAGAACTTTATACTTGTTTATATTTAATTTAATATGTTTTTTGCTTGCATAAACCTCCAAAAATTCTTATAAATAAAGGCATACAATATTGTCCTCCATATGAAATACATTCGAAGCCTCCTTACATTATAATAATCAACCTCGTTATCATCGTCAATAGATTAAGATAACAAAATAGAAATGACAGGATATGGCGTCACCTAGAGGAAAATGGTAACACTAAATATGCAAAGACCTCAACCACTGTACAAAATTCAAGGGGGCCTTGTTTCTAGGTAACGATAGATGGCGGGCTCATATCCTAAGCCTACATCGAATGAACGAGGTTTTAAAATGCGGTTCGATCGAAAATTTTTCTTGTTTATATTTAATTTAATAAGGTTTCAAATACCAATTTAAAACTATCATCTTTTGGCTTGTATAAACCTTAAAAATACAAAAATTTTATTTCACTTTATAAGTCAATGAAAATTGCTGCACATTAAAATTCTATTTAATGTAAATAACCGCAAAATAATATTTTTATGTATTTTAATGATTATGATGACGATGCTGGCAGTTTACTTGAATGGCTGGTTGTTTGTTGGTAATGTGATATAATTACAGTAGCAACAGCTGTCTTTTAATTTGAAATTAACAATTGTTTTCAATGACAGAAGTGTTTTAATTTGAAACCACAAATTAAATATGAAACCACGGATGAAATACAGAAAATTCGCAAAATTATTAAGTCTATAACAAATATTTTGCAAAAATAATATAAAAAGGCCTCGGCCTATTGGAGGCGGGTAAAAGGCCCATTGCCTAAATTAATGTATTTGCCCATAAAAAAAACTGTATAAAGACTTTTATCTATCGGATACATACTCCTGCATATAGAAGAGACTCATAGAAGGTATCCTTCCTATAGAAAACGTATTTAAAGTGTTTTGCCTAAAGATGATCTGTAGATCTGTAATCCTATAGGCGGTTTTCTATCTGAAACCACAAATTATTTAAAAATAATTAATGTTCATATACACATTTAAATAGAATGAAATATATTGTTAGCCAGTTATTATTACTAAGATATGAAAAAAATTAATGCATTTTCCAGAACTTTTACATTTGCGGAAATTAATATTGATATAAACAAACCTCCATCAGCTATATGAAATATATATATTTGTTATAAACAATTGTTCCCATAACTTTAATTTCAGTTGTTATAGTTTTTTATCGCCATCCAACAACATTACTTCCCTATAATAGTAATTAAGGAAAAACCGAACTGTAAATATACATCCATATTTTCCACAATGCGGAATTGTGTGTGACAAACCAACATCATCAGTCAGTCATCTATCATCAGATGCCATACATTTTTTTGCGTAATAACTACCACAACAAATAATAATAGTCATCATAACAATAGTAGTAGTCGAGTACCCTATCTTCAAAAAAATAACAGGAATATCTGTTATTCCATTTTTTTCTCTCCCTATTCGAATTTTGTGGTAACAGTATTTGGTGGTTTAACATTTTTTTCTATTTTTTTACAATTTGGAGCATAAGTGTTATTACATGATTGTTGCTGAGTTGGCGGCTTTTTGCCTTTTTACTACTTCATTTAGGCCAAGTAAAAAAACAAATGGCAGGCCAGAAGCAATCGCGGTTTTGGTGTCGTTGCTCTACAAAGTGAATGAAAAACTTTTCCGATTCATATTTGCAATAGCATTACATACAGACAAATCTGTGACAAGTCTTGAACAAAAAATACAAAACTGTGGTTTGACATAATTTTTGTTGTTGTAGTTCTTTTGTCTATATATATTCGTTTTTGTTGCATGACAAGCATAATGTAACAATGTGTACCACTTTAGTTTTTGTTCGTTTTTAGCTTTTTTCTTACTTTAGAGTATTATGCCACTTTGGAAGTAAGGAAAAGGGTGTTCAGTATTGGATTTCAATACATTTACAAATATATATACTTCGGAACACTACTACTACCCCATAAGATCGGTGACAATTTAAGTTCTGGGTACCAGTTTCTTTATAGAAAAATCCCATAACTCTAACGCTAAGTATTTTTTTCTATAAAAATTATTAAGCTTCCGCTACTTAAGAACTTTTCACAGCCTATTTTTTCTACAAAAAATAGGCCCTTTTTATAAATCGCATTTTTACTATAAAAAATAATCGAACCACAGTTACTGAAAACTTTTTACAATAGAAAAATAAATATTAGTACTCAATTACTGAGCAATTTTTTTTTTTCAATAGATAAAAATCAATACCCAGTTATTGCTGGAATAAAAACATGCTTCTAAATTATTGAGGAATTATTTCTGTACAAAAACAGTCTGTTACTATGAATATTTCTATAGAACAAATAAGGTCTCAGTTACTGAGAATTTCTTGTATTGAACTCTGGACACAATTGGAGGAGCTAAGTCATTTTTTCTATAAAAACCATCTATCTATGGATAAAATCTAGACGGAGAACAACAAATTCTTTTAAAATCGATTTCAGTTTTGTAAAAGTGAAATGCCCCCTAACATTAATATAACCAATCTCAGCATCAGAACATGACAACACAAGATAGGAATGTCAGGAGATAGCGCCACCAATAGGAACATTGGGACACTAAATAAGCATAGATCCAAACCACTGCTCAGTCCTCAATGGGAGGTTGTTTCAAAGCAACGACAGATGGCAGTCTCATCCACTAGGACAGGATACAGCATAACAATCATTTATTACTCGAAAAAATTATTAAATGATTTGTATATAAAAAATTTTGTCAAACACTAAATAAGCAGGGATCCCAATTACTGCACAGAATTCAAGGATAGGTTGTTTCTAAGCAATGATAGGTGGCAGTCCCATCAACTAGGAAATGTTACAGCATACTAAACATCTATTTAGCTGCAATATATAAAAAATGATTAAATAATATGAATAAGTCCCATTTTCTTCTATGAAATATTTTTTATCAAATCCCAACGGAGGAGAAACATTTCTTTAGAAGTGGTTTTGGAAAAATGGAAATTTGCAAATAAAGTCTTACATCATGCTCTTCAGACGAAATAGATTCGTAGCATTCCACACATTCTAATTTCCAACTTCGTTATCATCACCAACAGATTAAGATAACACCAAATTTAAATGACCGGAGATAGCGCCATGCAGTGGAAAATGGCAACACTAAACATGCAAAGACCTCAAACACAGCACTAGATATCGGTGACATTATCTAAGACAAGCTACATTAGGCCTATCATATAAATAGCTGCAATACAAACAATTATTAACAAAATTAAGACAAGGACCGATCGAATGACGATCGGAATAACTACTTTATCTATCAGAGACATTCTTCTGCATATATAGGACCTATAGAAGGTCTCCTTCCCTAAGAAAACGTATACAAGCAAAAACAATCCTGGGGAAGGTATAAAAAAACTTATGTAGAAGATACTCCTTCTTTCGACAAGCCGCAGAATGTTTTCTGTCTAGAGAATCTCGTTTTTAAATGTCGTATATCTATAGGTATTTTATAGAAGTACTTTGTATTCTGTCTGTTAAAGGACTACCGAAGTTTTTATGTCTATAGAAGCCCTGGAAGACCTAGAAGGCCTACAAAAAAATTCTATGGCTAGGGGGGTGTTATATCCGAGTAGACCTAGAGAAGTTCTTTAATACCGAAGAAGGTCTATAAAACTCTTAGAAAATATATTGTGTATTGGTTTTCAATAGTATATTGTATGTCTATAGAAGTCTTGGAGAAGGTCGGTACAACTCCTAGAGAAGGTATTTTTGCCGTAGAGGACCCGCGGAAAGTTTTCTGCCTGTGGAAGAGCTTTATAGGTATTCTGTCTACATAGTCCTTTAAAAGGACATCTGCCTATAGAAAACCCGCAAAAGGTATTTTATAAACACAACACTTTATTGTCTCTATAAATAAGGGTTCCGTTGAAATTCTTTAAAATGTCTTATATCTTTTCAAAATCTCTAAAAGGTCTTTACGAGAAAATCAAGATATTAATTTCAATCATACCTTTTTAATTATACCCCTCCAACCCTATCTCAATAACCAATAGTATTGGGTATTGTAGTTTTGGCAAACAATATAAAAACTTGAAGAAAAAAAATATTTTTGGTTATTAGACATGAAACCCGTTTAGTGGTGATGGTGGTTAGTAAGAGTGAAGAGAGCCAAATTTAAAAAACTTGTTTTGAAAACCACAAAGAATAGGAAACCCCAATTCTAATTGTTGGGTCAATTTTTTAACCTGAATAAGAAAATCAAGATTAACTTAAATACTTTTGTAAATCAGAGAACGAAATTTACTTTTCAAAAATATTTAAGGCCAAATATATGAATTTGCAAAATAAAAAATACCAACCGAGCTCTCTACTTTTATTTCCTAGCACAGAAATCTACATTTACATGTAGGTAGGCAGGCAAACTAGAATCATAGTCAAGTGCATAACCAAACCATTTCAATTTAACCACTTAAGAAAAGGTGACGGCAATAACTGGCCATGATGGCATGAATGTTTTTTTTCCGTTTTTTGATGATTATAAATGGGTTCTGCATCTGAAATGCTGTCAAAGCGACTGCAACCCGTTTAAACCATTATTTGTGTTTTAATTGTCTGCAAATAACACACACACCAAGTCTGGCTTATCGTAACAAATGTCAATGTAAATGACAACAAGTGGTTTTTTATAAAGTGTTGAACGACGACTGACCAGCCTGCCAGCCGGTAAGGAGTCGACCAACCAAAAATCTCCAATGTCTGCATATTTTTAAAGTAGACACATTTTGTTTGTGGTTTGGTCTAAATTTTAATGATTTGTGGGCTGTTGCGCTTGAATTCATTTGACCATTTTGCGTCGTCCTCGTGTGTGTACAGCATAGATGGTGATAATGAAACCACATTTTAACAAATAATGATAGTGAAGAAATGCAAAAAGTCGTCGTCTATACCCACATATCTATATGACTGTCATAAAGGATATTTGTTATTTCTTCTCTTCTTCTTTTAAAGATATAAGCTGGTTGTACTGGCTAAATGTGGAACATTTAATTGGATCAAACGAAAAATATTCCTCACCGGGAAACAGAGATTTTTCGAAGTGAAATTTATTTGCTTGCTTGCTGGTTGTAAACAGGTGACAATTTCTCTCTTTGGGAAACTGTTATTCAAATAATGAAATAAAGAAATTAACAAAAGTTAATGATTTGTTTGGCTGGCAGCAAGGTGAATTTTCATTGACCACCACAAGAAACACATAAAAGTATGTCTAGTTTTATCAGTATGTTTTAATGTTTATCACCATGGCTTTCTACTGCCATAATTTCGTTTTTGAGGGAAAATCTCGTTTTGTTTCATAGTGTAGAAAAACTTGATTTTGGAAAGTATACACCCTTGAACTTGCAATGACGTAAAAGAATATATGAATGAGTTTTGTTTTCTTTATATGCCATAGAAAAAGTAATTGTGGTGGATGTTCTATAGAAAATGAAAATTATTTCTGAAAAACGAATTAAAATATTCTTCAAGAGTATAACTCTCTCTCTAATTAAAATATTACTCAAGACATTTGGAGTATTTAAAAATGCATTAGTTCATATCTTAAAATCGTGAGTTATAGCAAATTTGCTCTTCTGTGTTCTTAATATATATTTCTTGGCACGGGCCCCAAAAAGGAAGTTCCCACCTCTCAGACTATGAACTAAATGTTGTCTATATAAAATTATATTCTTTGAGATTAAAATTCATAATTTGGTTTTGTGAAGGCTGGTATTTATAGAGTTATTTTCCACAAAAGTCCAGTTATCAGTAAAAACTCAAACATATCTAATAAAACCTCATTTCATCGTTTCTTGATCAAAGAAACTGTATTAGGCTTTGAGCTAAAAGTAAAGCCGAGAAGAGAGGACGCTCGTCCAGGTCGCCGTGTACAGAATTTTGAAAAAACCTATCTTGGATTTTGCGCGTTTCAAAATTGTTTCGAGGATTTGAAAAATCGCTTTTGATCATATTCAAACCTAAGTATCTATAATTTCGTTTTCTTCAAGGGAACATACTTACTTGCAAAAATGCCCGATTTCAGGTTTTATAAGTATAATGAGGGGCCTAACTTCATTAATAACTTTGGATATTTTTTAAATTCCAAAACCTTAAAGTGGTCCGAATTTTTCATCTTTAATATAGGCTCTCCTGAAAAAATTAAAATTATTAAAACAATATCTCTAACTCTGATCTTGAAATCCTTAGCAACCAAAAGAACCTACTTTGATGCACATTATTTAAATTTATCTGTTCAACAGTTACAGAAACGATTCTGGATCACTGTGTGTTGAAATAATCGTTGAACATAGGAATTCTCCAAACAAATGATATCACTTTGCCTGTATAGGTATCTCATCTTGTATCTATTTCCTCCGTCGAACGTTAAAGTTAAATCATGTAGGGTATAATATGATCGGACCTGTCCGTCTGTACTAATCTGCATAAAAATCTATTTTAAAAATTAGAAACAACTAGTATTGAATAATTGGATTCATAGATCTTCGATCTTAGTGTCGAATCTAGTTCGCTTTTCTTGGACATAAGGAATAGGAGTAATGTATGAACTATTTCAAAAGTTTCTGCCGATCTATATTCCCAACCTGGCTAACATTTTCCCATATTTGTTCTCTCTTGGCCGATTAGATGACAACAGTTACTCTGCGGTATCTTTCCCAAAACATGTTTTCCCGGAAGAAAAATATACTTCATAAGATTCAAATCTGGTTATTTTACACAAAAAAGTCTTGATTCATTTGATTCGCTCAATATAGAAGATCGCTTTTCCATTGACAATTTCAGATGATCAGACAAAAATCTTTTCGACCGATTTCATCCCCGAAATATCATCTGATCGTCATCGAAAATTAGAGGCATCCATAACCGGGACCTCATGAAAAAATTAACTTGTCATCTTCGCTACATTTCCGCCCTCTAGTGTGGTAATGGTAAACTATATCAGAATATGTAGGCACCTGTAACTATTTCAGTAAAACTCCCACACAGGGTTCGGCGAAGGATTAAAATACGATTTTTTTCACGAATGCTCACGGAATCGCGAATGATAAAATTACAATGAATGAACAAGTGTTTTCTATCTCTCGCGAATATTCGCATTGTACGAAAAATTCGCGAACGATAAAATTTCGCTGCAATCGACTAAAATGTATGCCCAGGACCAATATTTCACAGCATCACAAACTCTTGGAGCAACATAAAGCCATAATTAGAAACAGTATTGAATAATTAGAAAACATTATGTCCTTTATAGATTTTTTTATCTTAGTGTCGAATCTAGTTCGTTTTTCTAGGACTAGTATGAACTATTTTAAAAATATTATTTATAAAATTTAAAACAATTTTCTATATATATATATATAATGTTTGAATTTTGTGAATTTAAAAATATTTTTGGTTCATTGTGCGTTAATCTAAAACTGATAAATTTAAACAAAAATTGTCATCCTGATTACTTATTTACAAAATTTTATATTTGATTTCTCGAAATAAAACACTACTATTGTTATCGATTTATTTAAATGAGTCACGTTTTTGAGGCGTGACAATGTAGGCAATAACTGTCTTCTAAACAACGCTTTAAATTTTCATATATTTCGATGAGAAAACATGACTATAATGTGCAACAAAGCAACACAAAGAACCAACATGACCTATGGCCCTATATGCAGGAGGGGGTAGCTATGAATTTAACATATTTACATAGCCATTAGTTACTGTAACTGTTGAGTCTAAAACAAGTTTTAGGAATAGACACAAAAATATGCTCTTTATTTTCAATATTTTATACAAATAAGTTTCAAAAAGGGGGAACTTCGTTTTTTCCCTATTTTGCCACTTTCCATTTGTGTATGCTGGAGGTATAACTCCTCGCGCACTGATCATTTTTCACCCACAATTTATTTCAATTCTAGCACATCGTTATTATTATTTATAATATAAACAATATTTATGATTCTTGTGTTTTCCATTCTCCCGCGTTTTGTGTTTTTTCTTCTAGTAATTTATTCGGTTTTTGTTTTGATTTTAACATCTGCGCACTCGGTGTGCAATGACCTAACGTCATTAGAGCTACCCGGCGGCTCACTTATGGTTATAGGTGCTGCTCTGACTATTAAATGGGTCTAAAGACGTTTCATGTTGTTGGCCACTGTCTTTGATTTCCGTTAACAAGAAAATAACAAAAAAAAACAAAGATTGAACTGGACAAATATTGGTAGCGGGGAAGCCAGCTTAAAATGCTGAAAGCAAGCTAACCGCGCAGACCAACCAAGCGTAATAAATATTGTACAACAAGCTGAAAAAAAAACAGATGGAACAACCAACTTAAAGTTTATATTGTTGGGGTTTGACCAACTGACATTAGTTTAAATGACGACAGACAGACGTAGATAAAAAAGCCAACAAGAAGAAATCTCTGTACCCTTTGGTTGTGGGCTGGCTAACGTTGTTGTTACTGTTGTTTTTGTTTTCAGTTTATGGTTCTTTGTTTTGTTTCTTTTCGTGTCGTGTTTTTTATGCAGTTTTTGTTGTAGTTGTTGTTGCTGTTAAGGTTTAGGCCCACAATAACATCGTCATCGTTTGCGGGCCAAGAAACAGTTGTCGTTTATGTCCGTCCACCATATGGGCTTGTCTTTTTAACCTTTTTTTTCAGTTTTTTGTTTTGATTTCTTTTTTTGGTTTTAACAGTTTTTAAGCTTCGTTTGGTAGACTTCAGCAGGGTTCGAGTATGACTTCGATGATCAGTTGCATTTGTAAAGCTTTAGAAGGAACGACGACGGCGACGACTCACCACCACAATTTCGTAGTGTTTGCCATCATCAAATAAAAGATCCAAAAAAGTCAATTTTTGTGTGTGTGTGTCTGTTTTTAATTTTTTGGTGTAGATTTTCCTTGGAATTGTGAATTTTATTTGTTGTCTATAGTGTTCTCAGCCATCATGGTAAGCCAACCCAGACAGAGGTTGCAACATAATGCCAAGGAATTATTTATTTTGAAAATGTTGGCTTTGTGTTTTGTTGTTATTGTTTTTTTCCTACGTATAATTGGATTTTGTTTAAATTTTTTATTGATATCGATTATTGTTTTTAATTTTTGTTTTCCCTGTTATTGTTGTGTTTTTTTTTGTTATAGACTTTTCTTGGGTTATGAATAAGTCGACGTTACAGTTATGCGAGGGTTCACTATTGACCTTTAAGCTTGAGCTTGATTTAGTTTCAAATACAACGTGCCATTGTTAAAAGCAAAACAAAAAATTACGGAAAAGGAAAAAATACATTTTGAACAAAAAAATCTCGAAAACCAAAACACAGGAAATGGAAAACGCGTCATCGGAACCATCCATATCCTCTTCCGAAGATTCCAAAAGATCTTCAATTTCAAGTGATTTACCCGAATTTCAACGTATCAAATTGAAACATGTACCTAAAGTGAAAAGAAGAGCTCCCCAACCACCGCCACAGACATTGCCCCTGAGAAAAGTTTGTTATTTCCTTTTTTTATTTTTAATTTGATTTTAATTTTTATATATAGTGAATATATTTTTTTATATAAAATATCTAATTTGTTGTTTTTGTTTGTTTCTTTCCAGACCTCATCGACAACAAAAACCAGCAGTTTAACTGCCCCAGCTAAATTGTACGGCAAGGATTTGAGCGAATATGATGATGTCGATGTTGAAACATTATTGGCTCAATTGTCGCCCGAAGAAATTAATATTTTGGCCAAGGAAGTTGATCCTGATGTAAGTAAAATAAAATATTAAAAATACTTAATTAAAAAAAAACGTATACAAAATTGCATACACTTAGCATATAAATTCGACTAAGCCCCCTTAAGCATACCAAAAGTGGGGTAGGTACTTTTTAGGCGACGTCTATTCTGCCAACTGTTCTTTTATTCTGCAAAAACCAGAAATGCGTCCTCATAGCCTTGGACCATCTATGAACCTCAAATGGACATCTATTCTAACGAGGGGTCTTTTGTTATTCTGCATAAACTAGAAATGTCTCCTCATAGCCTAATCGCTTGGAAAGTTCGCCTAGGTACATCTATGAACCTCGAATGGGCATCTGTTCCATTAAGTGGTTTTTTATTGTATGGAAAATTAAAATGACCCTTAGGATCATATACAAATTTATATGAGAGCTATTAAAGACCTTTTTCATGCAACAAAACACACATCATTATAGTCCTTTATATGTACACTAGTTCAAAATATTCGTGCAAATTAAAAAAATGTTCTGGCCTTGGTACACTATTTTATATCCAAAAATGTATTTCACAAATTGAACTCTGTAATTACTTTAAATTGCGCGGGATCCTTAAAAACATGGACCTATACTGACATTTTCTTGCAAATAGTCTTACTAATGACCATGAACCCAGAAGGTCGAAGGTATTTGGAAGATTTTACAGTTCTGCGGCTAAATCGTACAAACTTAGAGTCTTTAGTGCACAATTTACATAAAATCGGAAGAATATATATATATATAGATAGGAGCTATATCTAAATCTGAACTGATTTTCATGAAACTTAACCCACATCATTCTAGACCTAATACTCTATGCCAAATATCTCGAAAATAAAATGAAACTACATATGGGAGCTGTATCTAAATCTGAAGGGTACATAAACGATGCGTTACCGCCGTAGCATACCACAAAATGTCCCATATTGAATTTTCCTCAAAAGATATTTTTACTTGCCAAAAACCCTGACAGGCAAATTACAGTCACTTTGATAGGAAACATGCGGAGGGTTGCATGGAGGGTCCTACTCTAGAAGCCCCAAATTTAAATTTTATTGCAAAAATATTTTACCTACCAAGTCCCTGACTGACAAATTACAGGCACTTTGGTTCCGATAAAACCTCATGAATTGTGCGGTGCAGTTATATGGCGTTTATAGCCCGCACGAGGTCCAAAATTTAGTTTTTACTGAAAATATAGCCTTTACCTACCAAGCACCCTGAATCAAACTCAAAAATAGAAATAATGGTGTAGTACCCCCACAAGATCTCAAATTATATTTTTTCTGAAAATATGTTTTTCACCCACCAAACTCTCTGGCAAAATGGCCTATGTGTGAACTATGCAATAAAAGCCTTTATATGGTCTCAAATTGGAATTTAGGTGGACAATTTTATTCACCCCCAACGAACCCTGACCTCATTTTAAAAAATATGCAAAATTTATTTAGAAAAAATCACAAGACCAAAAACTAAAATCTATATTCTCTGTCGAAGATGTTACGATTTATAAAATATTGTACTTAGATCAAATACCCTTGAAAGATAGTTCGTATGCCGAAAAAAATCTCTATATGTCTTCTAAACACAGAATATCGTATATTGATCTATATGTAGAAATCTTCTATAGGGTTTCTAATTATAAAAAGCCGTGCATAGGTCTTCTACCTATTCTATACACAGAATAAGTAGGCCTTTAAGATATAAGTTTTTCTTGAACAAATATTTTGTTAGACCCTATTTAAATACGACATACATAGGAAGATATTACCATCCATAGGCTCTCCATACCTTTAAAACCATATACAGGTCTTCTAGGCCTTCTCCTTTCTTTAATTTGGTTTCTGAGGAAATAAAACTAATTTTACCCTCTGTTTTTCTTTTCAGGACAACTTCTTGCCCCCCGATCAACGTTGCAGCTATGAATGCACCAAGGATCCCACCGGTCCCTTGAATCGCAAAAAGCTCATTGAACACATCAATAAACAAGCTATTGAAACTCCTGATCAACCCGAATTTGAACCCTATGTAAAGGGTACTGTACGTGGTAAGAAATGGGTACCACCACCACGTGATCAACGTGAAGTTGAAGCGGAAGAAAAAATTGCCATCGATTTGGGTGATGAATATGAGAGTGCATTGAAGGATGCTTCACAAGAAGAAATTATCGATTTGGCAGCTATATTGGGTTTCCACTCAATGATGAATCAAGATCAATATCATGCTTCGTTGTTGAACAAAGGTCAGCCCGTCGGTATGGGTTGGGATGGTATTACCAAATCGACACAACAAAAAGTCTATCCCATGGATCCACCAAACGATACAGATGTCGAGGAGTCCATTCGTCGTGTCAAGGAGGACGATGAGAAATTGATTGATTTGAATTTGAATAATATCAAGGTAAGAGGGAATTATTATTATTGTTGATATTTCATTTCATTGATTTGGTTTTTTTAGAATATTTCCGAGGAAAAATTGGAACAATTGATAAATGCACTGCCTGGCAATGAACACTTGGAAGTACTGTCCTTAACAAATGTCGGTTTAACCGATAAGTTGGCTTTATTGCTGGCCGAGGCCATTGAGAAGAGCAAAACCTTGAGAGTATTAAATGTCGAAACAAATTTCATTAGTCCGCCTGTCATAGTTAAATTAGTGCAAGCCCTACTTAAGTGTCGCACCATTGAGGAATTCAGAGCCTCCAATCAGGTATGTTTTGAATAATATCCATAGTAATCGAAGCACAGGGTCTAAAAAGAAATGGAAATAGAATTTCAATTCGATATACATAAATACAAATGATTAAAATGGAACTTTGTAAGCCAGTAGGCAAATATCAATTCCGCTGGATCAGGTGAAAATGCGTCTGGCTTTGTTTTTTCATTGGAACTTTCTATATGTCCAGACAAATTTTATTATATCTTAACTTTTTGTATGATCAATTGTATTGTTTGCCTCTTTTCTTCTTAGACTCTTGTGTTGTCTTTTTAATCTTTTAGAGTACGGTAATTAATAAGTTTTTATTTCGCCCCACCCTTCTTCCAGCGATCACAAGTTTTGGGTAATAAGATTGAAATGGAAATTACCGATTTAGTGGAGAAGAACACATCACTGCTTAGATTGGGTCTACATCTTGAATTTAATGATGCCCGTCATAGAGTTGCTGCACATTTGCAACGTAACATTGACAGAAGTAAGTATCGTAAACTAGATAAATACGGAGAAAGTTGTCCCTCCGACAGCTTACAAATACCTCCAAAAAGAACTTTACAACAATATGAAGCAGCTGAACAATTATTTAAGGCAACGTTGGTTTACTTTCTCTTTCTCTCAAATGGAGTTATTGAATTTACAGCTGATAACTTTGGTCAGTTTTCTCATTCTTTTCTTTGGAGGCCCCCACTATTCCACTTCATTTTTAAATATTTCATATCGTAAACATAAGGTTTAGGTTTAAATTTTAAGAATCCCAACAACCAACCCCAAATTTTGTTAGTTTTGTTGCAACAAATTCTTATTATTTTTGTTTATATTTTTTATAAACAAAAAACAACAACAACTTCGCTAAAAAAATCAACACCCCATAACAGGTGAAGGTGAAAATGATGACAATAGTTTAGTTTCATCACGCATATCACCATTCAAAGCAGCAGCATCACCACCACCGCCATTACCAATGCCACCATCATTGTTATTGTTGTCATCAGCTACATCATCATCGTCGTTGTTGCCAGATAAAAGCAATGTATTGGAAAATAATAAATCATCATCAGGCATAATATTACCATCATCGACAACATCGATTTCATTAGTCGACAATGTGAACAATGTAAATTCTGGCAAGATTTCTTCAAATCCAGTGGTAGTCAATATCGCTGCTAATGCTGCCGCTCCATTGTCGTCACTAAATAAAAATGTTACAACTGTTGATTCATCTATCAATTCTGCTGCTGCTGCGGCTGATAATAATACATCATTGTCACAATCATCAGCAACATTAGCATCACCATCATCATCACGTGCATATGTTAATCAGAAATATACGGAGAATAATGCTAATGTTGCAACAACAACAATAACTGATGTGACTAAAATGAGTAACAACAGTAACATCACCAATTTCAATGATTTATCATTGGAATATCATGCAAGCAGCAGGAACAGCAACAACAACAATTCGAACAATATGAATATTATTAATCATATGCACAAGTCGCCTTCCAATGCTGCTGATGACAATACCAACGACAGCAACAACAGCACAGATGAAACATTACTATTATGTTCTAATCCACGCAGTGTTAGCGAAGCTATAGCCATGACCAAAAGTACCGAGGATTTAGATGAAAAGGAAATTTAAAATGTTTTTTTTCGCACTCGAAAGATTTTCGGTTTTTCTTTTTAGTATCCTACTTTATTGGAATTCTTATATGAATATATTTTCTACCTTATGTTGTTAATGTAATATTTATTCATGTTCACATAGCCCCAATTTCAATTGTTATGAAAAATTGTTCATAATTCACTTTTTTTTGCTTATGAGTAGCTCCGAAGTTTTAAAGTGTATTGGAAATCAATTGCGTAGTATTTTTTATACTCCGAACACCCTTATAGAGTTATTTCTGTGAACGTTGTCCGCATGTTTAGTTTTTAGTCGTAAATCACAGTAAACTATTTTATCAAACGCTGTCGTAATTTTCATAAGAAGTAGGTCCAAAACCTGAAGTTATCTGTTCACCAAAGTATTTTCTAAATAAAGCCATTGATTGTCCCAAATGTCCTTAACATCACGAGCTTCTATTTTAGTCTCAAATAGTCAGTAATCATGGTACGATCACGGATGACAATATGGACCGATAATTCCACCTTACAACCTTTGTCAGAATGGCGGCAATTTCGTTTACATACACATCCATTAGGCCAGAAATGGGCCTACCCACTAAACAAAATTCGATTAGAAAACGTATAATTTATACCCTACACCATAAGGTGGAGTGTACATTAAAATTGTCATTCCGTTTGAAACACATCGAAATATTCACCGGGATCTCCTGTATATAAAATATATATATTCTTGATCTGAATAAAATTCTATGTCTATGTATGCGTGTCCGTCTGTGTGTTGAAATCACGATATAGATCGCAATGAAGAATAGAGTGAAGAGGGGACATTAAAAGATGCTTCACAAGAAGAAATTTTTGATTTGACAGCTATATTGGATTTCCACTCGAAGATGAATCAAGATTAATATCATGCTTCGTAGTTGAACAAAGATCAGCCGGTCAGAATATATCTCATATATATAATTTATACATGTCCGTCTTTCTGTTAAAATCACGATAGAAATCGCAATATATGGGATAGAGCTTCGAAATATTGCACTGTAATTGTTATTACTACGATGTTCGGTATTATGGGAATTTTCTACAATTTTTTAACCGAATTGGCTGTAATTTCCTACATTTGCTTATCATTTCTTATCAAACCTTGATACCGGAAATGATAAATATTGATCCACTTACCCTATAACCAAAAATTATCAACATTGGCCAATGTTTCCGTGTGATCAATATTGGTTCACTTTTTAGGGAATCCTCCATATAACGCTATATCCCAAATTTCGGTATTTTGGGGAGCTTGGACACGTGTTTCAACCAAATTAGCTGTCATTTTATATTTTGGATTCTCATTGAGGAGAAAATCTCCTTATCAGAAATGATCAAGTTTGTCGTCCCCCAAGTTTCCTGGTAGCCCCAATAACCCATTATTCGGTATTTTGGCGAATTTGGTCATGTGTTTCAACCCTTATTTGATTATCAAATTCGTATGTGGTATTAAATCTTCCAACCAAAAATTATCAATGTTACTTTACGGTTTGGTATAGAATGGCCCATACTATTTCGGTATTGTGAAAAATTTAGTCGCATTTTTCAAACCACGTTTTGCTATATGCCCAAATAAGAGATCCGCTTCTTTTTCGTTATTATTAATGTAATTTGACATATCGGATTTAAAAAAAGTTCGGTTGAGGTTTTCCAAATAGGATGCGTGTAATTTGGAACACCATTTTTTCGGAGCAGGAACAACCTACAATCACATAACACCATAAGATAGTCTCCGTATAAAGGTCCCGACTGACTTATGGAATTTTGAATGCACCCCACATGGTGTAGGTTATAAAACATTCGTGCTTCTTTTGGAAATACCGTTAAAAAATATTTCTACTTCCAGTTTAAGGATGTTCTTTTTTACATAATACCTAGGAGAGAATTATAAACCTTGAAAATAGTTTTATTGTGCTTTAATATATTATATTCATTAGATGAATAAATAAAATACGTGGATATTAAAATACGTTATTGAATATAAAATCTGTTCCTTCCGATGTCTAGTTGATATTTTGTTTACTTATATGCAAAAAAATTGTTCTCTAAATTATTGGCACATCAATCCACATTTTTTTTTTTTTTTTGCCTTTCAATGAAGGCTTCAGTTTTGGTTTACTTTGTTTAATTGTGTATATATTTTCTCAAAACTGAAATGTCTGTTTGGCCAGTGGTTAGTATTCTTATGAAAACTATCGCATATAACATTTTTTTTAGCGAAAATGAAGGTTTTGAAAAAAAAACATTTTAAATTTCCTTTAAGCATCTGTTGTCTGTCGTCTCCACATCCTCAAACATCTTTATTTAAAAACAATTTACAAAATTGCATCGGTGATGATGATATATAATAATTATCAAATACAGGTAATATGAAACGTACCTTAAATTATAAGAACCACCCAACCTTAAATGGAATATTTAACAACGTTCTAATTTCCACCAGAAAAGCCAAACAACCGATACCGATCAATATGTTTGTGACTGCGTCTGATAACCAAACAACAACCAATCACTCCGTAATGATGCGTACAATTGGTTTATATGTCTTTATCTTTCACCTAGATGAATTTACCCAAATATTTGTTGTGGTTATTGTTATTTACAATGCGTTTAGTGCTTTTTGTTAATTGTGTTTGAAATGTTTTAAATAAAAACAATCATAGAAGATATATATTTTTAAATACATTATAGGGGACTTTTCTAGAATTAGAAAAAACAAAACCTATATCCTCACCTGTGTTATTGTTGTTGTTCCATATGGTCTCCATACCTCGACCCATTTAATTTTGTGTATTTTTTGTACCCATTCAAATCAAATCGTGTCGTTCCATTTTCGTTTTTTATCACATACATAACATGTAGATTTGTAGTTTCGTTTTTTCTTTCTTTCTTTGTCTATAAAAGAAATCCAACCTTATCTTCCCTTTTTTTAATTTGTTTAACTTTGGTCATACACCCTTATTTCCTTTTCCTTGATTTACTATTTGTCCTTTCTATATATCCTTTGTGTAATATTTTTCTTTTGTTTAATATACATACTCCTGTAATATTTTTTCTCTATTTGTAATATGTTGTTGTTTAATTTTTTTATTCTAATTAATTTCATTTTTTTTTATTAATTTTTTTTAATCTGTTATTATTTTTGAAATCAAAAATTCGAAATCAACATAAATTCTCTCTAAAAAATAAATACACGTGTAAATTAACCAAAAATCAAAATTGCATCGAAATTGAAAATAATTCCTGTACTGCTACTCAAAAATTCCTCCTATCAATCAAAATGTCATCGTGTAATATTGTTATCAGTTGTTCGTGTACAAAAACTAAAGCCAAATTTGCCCAAACTTTTATTGCCACCGGCCAATCAGGGCATGGAGTATATTGCTCCACCCGCAATGGAGCTATCGCCTTCACCCTCACCAATACCTCGCGTCGAATATGAGGTCGAGGTGGATCCTGATAATATGGTGATTCGTGGCAGTCCCATAACACCATCACCTTCACCCTCTCCATCACCTCAACCTCGTGCCGACTATGAGGTAGAGGTCGATCCCGATAATATGGTTATACGTGGTGGCGGCGGTAATAGTGTATTTGATTTTGATTTTGTGGTCTCCTCGAACGAAGGATCACGGCGGGTGTCTTCGGCTTCGTCGTCCATGTCATCGATGTCTGCCATAGCTGCTGCTGCTGCCGCTGATATGCCAGCTTATAATGAAGATCTTACCAGCTATAAATCCCATACGTGAGTTAGTCTGTAAAAAAGGACACAATCATAAAACCAAAACTTCCCAACCACAATACACACAATCCTCCAGCAAGAAAAAAATCAAGCTGTGTACAGAAAAAACTGCGTAACACTCCACAGACATTGTCACCACCACACAAAAAAATGAAACCTTCCAAACGCCACATACACTACAGCCAGCCTGAAAGCTCAAATCATCAAAAGGGGTTTGGGAACAGCAGAACCAAACCTACATTTCAATACTGTAAAAAAATGCTTCAACTCGAACTTCAAAGACTTTGCTTCTATGTTGATTATATTTATTGATGTTTCTTTTTCAATGTGCCCTTAATTTATTGTTCTCTATTTTCAAATCCTCCATAACGTTGCCGACCAAATTTATATATTGTTGTACATAAAAATTCCTCTTTAAATATTTGTTTGTATATTATTTTTTATGGAATTGTTAACATTATATTTCACTCTTCATCGTGTATGCTTTCATCTCTTTTTTTTTTTTTTTGTTTAGTCGTCCATCAATCTGCTCATCGTCATCTTTCATTTTTTTTTGTATATTTTCTCATTATGTATTTGAATGTAAATAACTTTTTCTAATTATGTCTTCTCCTTACTTTCATGTTGTTCGATCTTAAGTTCAATGGACTTGTTATTTTGTTTATTTCCCCCCTTGCCTGTCACAGTGTTTTCACTTCGATTTCAAATGGTTTCATAAATTTGAAAATTTGTTAAAGGCTTGATCATGAACAATCAGCCAATGAATGTCCCATTTGAAGTTCACAACATTCGGTTGTCGTCTATCATAGTTCCTCCATTTCGAATCACATGGATAAAAGTAGGTTTAAGAGTCTTGGATTATTTAAAAATCTTGATATTTAATACCACCCAGGACACAAATGCTTACTTACTTTTCTCCTCATCAAATGTCATAACATCATCCGATCATCTCAAAAATATACCTGATTTTTGTCCAGGCCTATGATTTTGTTTTCAATACTACCTTTCTTTCTGTGATAGCACCTCTGGTTGGCTTAGAAACTAGAGCAAACAACTCTGATCACTTCCTCGATGTTTTTATTGTACCCAAACTCTGATTCTAAATGTTGTGACTCTTTATTTTCTTTTTTGTTTTATTGTATTCGTATCCTCCTATTCCTTTTTCATTTGAAACAAGTATATTCAAACAAAATATGTTCTCTTACCATTCTAATTTGTATATTTATTTATTTTATGTAATTCAATGTGTTTTTAATTTATGTTTATTTTTATTATTTCTTTTATTTTTTATTTCTCTCTCCCCGATTACAGTAAGAAAAGATCTTGATTTACGTCTGCAGTTCAGATTTTTCAATAATCTTCACAGAAATCCAACAAGAGTTCAGTAAAGAAGAAGAAAAACTAAATAAACAAAAATATGAAAACTATATAAAGAATATATATAAAACATTTAAACTAAATAATAAAATTTAAAGAAAAAAAATCATAAATACTATAACGTCATAAAAATTAAAAAAAAACTCCCAAAATATTAGAAAAAAAACGAGCAGTAAAATCTCATTAACATGTAAATGACAACCCGTTAAGGTTAAAATGTAAAGATGTTAAAGATCCTAAGGATACCTTTATGGTCCTTAGAGAAAATGAGAAACAAATGAAGAGACAAGTAACGCCCTGGAGTTTTTTTAATAATTTATAAATATCAAGAAAACAACACACACACAACGTAACCAACAACATATATCAATGCTTTATTTTCTAACTTTAATTTTATATAAACATAAAACCAAATAATAACTCATATAAAACTACACTAATACAAAAACAATCAATGAAATGGAAGAAAACAAATCTTCTTTACATTTTAAGAAATCAAAAATTAAAAACCGAAAGAAAAAAAATTAAAAAAAAAAAAAAACAGAAAATCATAAACCTACGTATCTCATCATTATTTACTACTCGTCGTATAATTATTTCTTAAACTAAATATATATACCCAAGGAGTAAATAAAAAAAAAATACAAAAAAGTCACATAAGAAAACATTAGAAGACTTAAGAAAACAAATATATAATTATAAAAGGAAAGCTGTAACGAATTAATAACTACAACGACTTCGACATATTACTTCTAATCCAACAACATCTCCCTCGGAAAACAAATTGAATTCTTGAAGCATAGATTTATTCAATTACTATATAAAAAAGGAACTCAATATTAAAGGGGGAACTTTCATACAATGGATATTAATGATAAGATTTTTTGGTTTATAAAAGTATCCTAAACAACACAAAAAGGTAGCTATACAAAGCTAAGACAAACTAAAAAAAAATATAGTCTGCCTAATTTTGCATTGTATTGATGTTACGCTCTCTATCTTATTTTCTCACTTTCTAAACAAAATCAACTAAATTTTATAATGGCAGCCCGGCAGCCATAATTTTACACACTCTTGAACAAAGCTTTCAAACGTTAATGTTAATATTGTGCCAATGAACTCGAAATAGTAGTTATTTTATAAAATTTAAAAGGATTTTTTAAAGTTATTATTATTATTTTTTGTTTAATTTATTTTTTTTCCAAATTTGCATGTATGTTATTTATTGTGTTGTCATTATTATTTCAATTTTTATTTATTTATTTTTGCATTCAATTATTGTTATAATTGTTGTTATTTATTTCATCTATTGTTAATGCATTAAGTTAGCTTGTCGTCATTATTTTAATGTCCTCAGCCCGCACACTTGCTATTCCAAGCTACTTTTTTATACAATCTTCCTTTTTATACATATATACACTCAAAAACGTTTTAAATAATCATGGTAAAATTAAAATAGGGAACTATTTTAAGAAAAAACAATCTAAATCACTTAAAGAATAATTCTTAAATTTGGATATAGATCCATGTTTGAGTCTTTAATAGTCTTTCAAAAATTATTCTTTAAAAATTCAAACATGTGAGCCAAACAAAATCACTTTCAGAAAAATTATTCCTTAAAAATTTGATTTGAACCTTTTATAGTCTTTCAAAAATAATTATAAAAAATTCCTTAAAAATTTGGTCCTTTCAAAAGTAATTATATTCAAATTTAAACTTGTGGCTATAAAAGCTCTTCATGATTCTATTCATTCTATACATTCGTCTATGCCGCAACGGCACTAATAGTCCTTTGAAAATGATTCCTTAGAAATCTACGCGAGTTACACTTAGCACTACGAAAAATGTTTCTTAAAAATTTCACACTTACGGTTCTAATGGTTCTTCAAAAATTGTTCGAATAGTTCTTCAAAACACGATTCATTAAACACCACGATTAGAGCTCTAATAGCTCTTCAAAAAATGTTTCTTTAAAAATTCTCCCTTAGGGTTCTAATGACTTCAAAAAATATTCTGTGAATCCCAAGCTCAAGAGTCTAATAGATTTTTAAAAAACTATTTTTTTCTTAAATCCAAGCTTGTGACTCTTATATAACTTAAAAATTATTATTGTAGACCGTGATCTCCAATCTAAAGAAGACATAAAGAAGGACTCGTCATTTTTATAAAAGACGTTTAGAAAGCCTTCAATACATTACTAAATAATTTTTCAAATATAAGCGTGGATATTTGAAGTCTGATAGCCCATCAGTAAATTACTCTTTAAAAATCCACACTAATAGTCCATCAATAAGTTGGTCCTTAAAAATCCCTGCTTAGGAGTCTAATATTCCATCAATAAATTACTCCTTAAAAATACACTCTTAGGAGTGGAGTAGCCCATCAATAAATGATTCTTTAAAAATACCTGCTTGGGTTTCTAATAACCCACAAAAAAATTACTCTTTAAAAATCCAATCATAAATGTTAAATAGTGCTCCAATAAATTAATCTTCAAAAATCCACGCTTAGGAGTCCAATATTCCCTCAATAAATGATTCTTAAAATGACCATGCTTATGTCAATAGCCCTTCAAAAACTGATTCTTTAAAAATTCAAGCTTGTGACTCTAATAGTTCTTAAAGAATTATTATTTGAGAACCTCATCTTCAATCTATAGAAGGCATGAAGAAGGGCTGATTTTTATATAAGAAGTTTAGAAAGCTTTATATCAATACAATAATACCTTCGGAAGATTTATTATCTACAGAAGTGTTCGAGAAAGCTAGGAGGCTTATTTCAATTTATAAAAAACTAATAAAACGTCTTCTAATTAAATTTATTAAAAACCTATAAACGTTTTCGTGGCAATGGTTGACCTTAAGAAAATATTCTACTTATAGAAGGTATTTTATCTATTGAAGAAGACCTTGCAAAGGACTTCAGTCTATTGAAAGCCTGAGAAATATCTTCTGTTTATCGAAAGCATATAGTCTTTTATAAAAGAGGAGCATTTTATGCCTATATATAATATGAAAAATGTATCCAGACTTATTTCCTTAGTAGAAGATTGATGCTATTTTATCTAAGAAGAATGAGAATATCATATAATATCTGTCAATCAATGACTTATAGAAATTCATACTAATTTTTTAGAAGAAAAAAAAGTAAATATACGAATTTAGATTATTCAAATCTCATTTTTTTTTTTTTTGATAAACTGATCCCTTATCTATAATTATTTATGGTTATTTTTCCCTCAAAAAATTTTTCCTTAATATAATTTCTATTATATTTTCATCGACTGATCAGATCTATTCAGCACCTCGAAATTTATTTTATTTATCGAAAATCCCAAGAAAAGTCCCCTCAAAACGATTTTTGTAAAATCTGTAGGTGTATAAATAAATAATATATTATTTATTGTTTGTAATTTAGAAATTGTGTAAAAGTTTTAAAATATTTACAAAAATATTAGTATATTCAAACTGAGTATCTATAGAATACATGAGGAAGGTATTTTATAATTCGATCTGCTATAAATCGTATATAAACCAACTACATAAGGTATTGGCTTTAAAAAGTCCTTCAAAATGATTTTTTTAGATTCCACAATTAGGATTCTAAAGCAAGGCCTATAATAATTAAATTTTTTGATGGCTTTGTTAGTAAATTTTTTCTCACTACCTCTACTTAAGAGTTAATTATTAACTACCATGATTATTTAAAAAAATAATAATGTATTTCCAACACACATATTGAAAACACATTTCCAAACATAAACACAGAACAACACACCCCTTCTCCTCTCCTCCTAAACGTCAAACTTTTATTAATTTTTAATTCTTTATATATTTTTCATTGTAGAAACTAAACTGCGATTTACATTTCTAAGTAAATTTATATTAGAAAAAATAAAAACACAAGAAAATTGGAAACACTCTTACACCTAATTTTAGTCGCATAGTCGTCCTGATATATAAATATCAACTTAACATAGTTTCCTTAATACAAAATAATTCAAATCAAATAGACATCATATATCATCGTTATAGAAAATATGTGGATTGAAAAACAAAACTCAAAATCGAAACAACGAAAACCCCAGTATAATGTGAAAAAGTTTGTAAATTTGTTTTATCTTGGGTAATAAATGTAAAGTGTTTTTGCATATGTTGTGTTAAAAATGCCCGACGAGAAATGAAAGCAAGCTCTACTAAAAACGCTTAAATAAACGAGATTATATATATTTTTGAGTCAAACTTCGATCAGAAATTTTATTAACAAAGAACTAAATTACGATGATAAATTTCCAGCATTTAAATTATTTTAAGAGTGTGCTTATTCTTCAGCCGCAACATGATACCTGAAAAAAGTTAAAAAAATATATAAATATAATAAAAATCTGCTATGCAACTACTACGTCGTAACTCCGCTTTACAATATTTTTGTTTCAGCCAATAAATACAATACAACTGAGAATTTGCGAAATTTAGAATCATGTCAAGAAATTACTATTTGAAATGAATGTGTATGCTCTATCTCTTATTGAACCGTTTAAACAAAACGCTTCTCTGATCTCTGTCTAACCCAAACAATATGAAACCCCAAACGGGTTTCTGTTGAAGAAATCCCAAACAATTTTGAATGTTGTTATTTCCCCCTTTGTTTTTCCTGCTAATTGCATAACCCTATTGCCAAAAATTGAAACTGAATTCTGTTCTTGTTATATTTTGTTTGTTATTGTTATTTCTTGTACTAAAAAAAAACTAAAAATATTGAATCTTATTTATTGTATCAATTTTAACTAATATATATTTGTATTTTTTGTCTTCCTCCTGTGTCTTTTTTTCATGTCTTACTTTCAGTACGTGTGCAACGCCTGAATCAACGTAAATAAACATCATCAACAGCAAAAACGTTCTAGAAAATATACAATACAACAACAAATGAAAGAAAGCATCCAAAACAACTACAAAAAATTAAAAAAAGAATACCAGCAAAAACATACGCTCTACCAATCATCACCTACAAAAAAGAATCCAAATGTTTGTTGTTTTGAACCATCTACTACCACTACCTAACGTAATTGTAAAAGTGTTTATCCTCCTTATTAATTGCCTGCCTATGTGTTTTTGAAATCAATCCAATTACAATAACTACAACATAATATGGAAAAACTTACCGACAACATCTAACAACAACATACACAATGTCTACGGATTTGTTTGGGAAAATAGTATACACCATAACCACCTCCCATCTTCAACAATAATTGTGAGCCCAAGAATAATTGTGAACATCCCAAGAAAAGTCCCCTCAAAACGATTTTTGTAAAATCTGTAGGTATATACACATTTAACATATAATTTTTTAGTTATAAGACATATTAATGTATTATTAATATTATTGTATTGTTATTGTAATTTAGAAATTGTTTAAAAGTTTTAAAATCTTTAAAAATTTGTTAGTATATTCAAACTGAGAATCTATAGAATACATGAGGAAGGTATTTTATCAATCGATCTGCTATATACGATATTCTATTATATAGACCAACTACATAAGGTATTGGGTTTTAAAAGTCCTTCAACATATTAGGAATGTAATACCACTTCAATAAGTGATTTTTTTTTTAAATTCCGCACTTAGGAATCTAATAACACTTCCATAAATGATTCATTAAAAATCCACACTTTGAGCCCTAATGATCCTTCAAAATGTAATTATTTAGTGACTTAAAAATTAAAAGAAATATTAATCCAACCTAATAGTCCTTCCAAAAATATTCTTTAAAATCCAAAACATATTATACATATTAAAAAAGCTTTGTGCTCGATGTATTCAAAGATCATTTTGCTATATGCGTCCATTTGTTTAAAAAATCTCTTCAGTCCATCTTCGGAGATGAGCTATTTATATAGGTCCACGATTAGGCATATCTCCCACATTTATGGAATATCTCCCACATTTAGGTATACCGCAATATTCTATATTTTAAATGTTTAAGTCCAATTTCCAAATCAAAATATCTGTAATTTAACTTTTGCAGTTCTTAGAGGGTTATACAAATATCCAAATGAATATTACTTTTGCAATTCTTAGAGGGTTAGACACATATCCGAATGAATATTACTTTTACTTACTTTCAAGCGAAAATATGAATTTTGACAAAGCTGATTTATATTTGGCCCAAGACTAAACCTATTGGAATTTTCTGAAAGTCAGTGCAAATCTGAATACAGTTTCCAAATATATTTTTTCATGTACATTATGCACCTTTTTAATTTGTAGTGATTGCAATAAAATTCTTAAGAGCACCTTAAAGGTGTTTCTGTCCGATGTTTGTTCTTGTCTTACTGTTAAGCCTCATATATCTTATCAACAAAATGTGTATTAATAAGATTAAGAACGATTTTGACAAATGGTAACACCTGATGGAACGTTTCCAACTCACTATGAGCCAGGAATCCAATTTTTTGCAAAAAGTCCATATCAAGAAGAGAGGATAAAATATTATATATTTCAAATCTTTGGTATTTTGAGTTCGCATTGTGTAGCACATATTCTCACCAAAAATTATTAATTTTGGTCCCCTATTTGAGGTGGCCCTACTATAACGGTACCCCCTAATTTTATTTTATTTTTTTTTTTTTTTGGGATTTTGGGATTTTGAACCAATTTACATGTAATTTTGTATTTTAAATTCTCATTGGCACCAAAAATATAAATATTGACCTAA
This sequence comes from Musca vetustissima, assembly GCF_032173495.1. Taxonomy (NCBI): domain Eukaryota; kingdom Metazoa; phylum Arthropoda; class Insecta; order Diptera; family Muscidae; genus Musca; species Musca vetustissima. Next base: position 102,300 of record NW_026877815.1, on the reverse strand, counting down.
GTTTCGGGGTACATCCTTTATTGACGGACCCCCATTATTCAGTATTTCGGGATTTTGATCACTCTTTTTAACCAAATCGGCTATATTTCAAAATTAAATTATGCCATAGCTTTATATCAAATACAAATAAACCGGTTAAGAAAAGAAATGTTTAATTTATTATGTTTGATCCATCCACCATTGTGGATTCATCTTAGTTAAAAATCTGATTTCACATTTGTAATCAGCGATCCACCCTATTACATTTATTTATTTATTTTTTTATTTATTTATTTTTTTTTTTTTTTTTTGGTATAATCGTAATTTATGTAAATCAAATATTTGATATTTAATTCATAAACCCTCTTCTCCAATTATTGAAAAAAAAATCTCTTACTCATAGTGTAACTGTATATACTGGTTTGCTAGGCGTTAGAAAAATTAAACAGACTAGTAATATTAGGCTGGGAAAAGAAATCCATTATTTTTATATGAATATAGGACTTTATTTAAAATGCTTCGGCCAAATTGCTAATTTTTTATCATTAAAAAAATTGTGCACTGCAATTATGATAGTATGATAATTGTTTGGTGCCAAGTCTAGACTGTATGGCGAATGCATTAAAACTTCTCACCCAAGCTCCCGAAGTCTCTGGCGAGTCACTGTAGATGCGTGTGGCCTAGCGTTCTCCTGGTGGAACACGACACATCTCCTGTTGGCAATTTCAGGCCGTTTCTGGTCTATTGCTATCTTCCAATGGTCCAGTTGTTGACAGTAGACATCAGAATTTAGCGTTTGGCCATATGGAAGCAATTCATAATAAATAATACCTTCCCAGTCCCACAAAATGCATAGCAGAACCTCCCTGGCCGTTAGTCCTGGTATGGTCACCGTTTGACTTGCTACCGGAATCGATCGTGATCAAAGAGCTGTGACCGAGCGTTTTCGCACAGGGTTATCGTTTGTCACCAAGTTTCTCATCTCCAGTCAACATCCGTTTAAGAAATGGGTCTATCTCATTCCGTTTGGTAAAGACTTTGCAGATGGAAATCCGATCCATCCTTTTTTCTGTTAATTGGTGTGGCACGTAAACATCGAGCTTCTTTTTGAATTCAGCTTCGTGTAAACGGTTTAAAACAGTTTTATGGTCATTTTTACCTCCTGGCGATGTTACAACTGCTAACATGCCGATCAACGTCGATCATTTCTCTGATTTCATAATAGATTTATTTTTTCCAAACCTAATATAATTTCTAATTTGTGTGTACAATAGAAAAGATAATGAGAGAAAATCTGAATAATGTTAGTGTCATTCTTATCACGACTATCGCAGTCTTGTCGATTTTAATAAAAAAAGAAACAGTAGGTCAATCAGATATTTTTAAAGTTTCGAGGTACAATTGGATGTTCTTTACTCCATTTCATTGGATATGGAACAAATAATATTATAAACTTAATACATAAAGTTCATTGCATACATACACCAGCGACTACATGTAATTTTAATAGCTTTCAAGTGAAATTGTAAACAACATTATTTTTATAAGTATATATGAGGTTTATTGCACCTATTACAATAGGGGTAACTCACCCTGAAACCAACCGTACAAGTATATGTAATATTTGTTATCTGTTACTTGTTTGTTGTTTGTCACACTTTATGTGCGTGTTATTGACCGTTATAAAAGTTTTCCTTTAGTTTTGTGTTTGTCACGAGTATCAGTTTTTTATGAGCTATCCATGTGTTTTGCTCGTGTGAGGTCAAAAAGGTCAACACAATTGTTAGTGCTAACATAATAGTGGTTGTTGAATCACAAAAACAAAAATCAACAATTTTTTTCTTAGTCATTGACTGCATTTACGCATTACATTTTTTATTTTGAAAATTAGTTATTTTCCAGGCGATTATAATGACCCCTTACTTGTTTCGGTATATTCAACTTTACATTAATTTGTATAAAAAGTGATGAAATGCCTTATTTTCTTTGGAAATTTAGAATATATGAAATTCGATTTAAGGGAAGTTCGATATCACATCTAAAGAATTTCTTAATTAGGAAAAAGTGGAGAAAAAGTAAATGTTTATAAAATTTTGCTCATTTTAATGTGAGGATTCTTAATCAAAATAATATTTTCCTAATGTGCCCGTACAACAAAACATATATTTCCATATAGGTATAGGATTTTTTATTACAAAATATACCCTAAATATATTCTTATTTCAATATTCTATATAGGAAGGTTAAAATGAATATTCCCTTGATAATAAAAATTTGTGTGGTTAAATAATAATTCAGAAAAAAGTGCAAAAAGTCAATGTTTATAAAATATTCCTCATTCCAATGTGAGGATTCTTAATCAATAAAATATTTTTCTAATGTGCCCCCACAACAAAACATACATTTCCATATAGACATAGACATATTAATTAAATAAATAGAACCCTAAAAATATATTCTTATTTCAATATACATAAGAAAGGGCTTTAATAAATATTCCTTTAATTATAAAGATTTGTGTGCTTTTCAACCTTTCAAATGTTAATAAAAATTATTTGTTTTTTACTCTTTAATATTTATTCACATAGATTTAGCGAATTTGTTCCTTATTAGTGAATACATTTTTTATATTTATAATTGGGTTCTCCTTATACCTTATGTTAGTTATAGAATTGTGGTAATAATAAATAATTAATTTCCTTTGTTTCTCTCTCACATATTTACCAAATTATTTTTTATATATGATATTAAATCTTTACTAATTTATTTTATTTTCTCTTGTTTAGTTGGACGTCAGCGACGCATGGGACACTTTGGCAGAAATTATACAATTGGCTTTTGTCAATAGAGAATGATGGCTGGCGGTTGGCGCATTAGCACTCAGAATCACATATAACAACAATTTGTATTTGTTTACATATTTTATTATGTATTTTCTAAAAAATAATATATACGTGCAAAAAAGCAAAACAAAAAAAAACACTCATTACATATATTTGTTTGTATGTATTTATTTTTTTTATTAGATTTTCAATTTCTATATTTTTTATCATTTACAATTGTTGCAATTTTTTGTCATTTCATTTTAATTTAAAAAATGTTTTCATATTTTTCAAATTATTGTATTCAAATTTAAAAAATAAATGTACTATGAAAAAAATCATTTTATATGGCAATGAAACATATAGTACTCCCTATATATTGTTGAAAATGTTTTGAAAATTAAATAATATACTTGGTGTTATGCTGCCAAATATTTCTCCCACACATTCTCCTCCTACTCTTCATTAATAAATTGTTGTGTGAGAAAATGAAATAATATGATCCCAGAATTTGAGGAAAATATATTCACTTGTTTTGAAGGAAATGTAAATATTTTTCTTGGCTCCAAAAATAAATATTGTGTGGTGGTTCTTTTTTTGTATGTTTCACTCAAGAAACATACATATAAAAAAAAAGCTACACATGAAGCTGAGAAATGTAATTCGTTCAAAATAAATGTAATATTAAAACAAATATGGGATAAATTTAAAAAATCTTTAAAAATATATTTCATTATTTAAATGGTGTTGCCATAATTTGTTTTCCATTTGTAAAGTTAGTGTTAAATTGAAAAACTGAAATTGGATATGTATTTTAAAATAAATAGAGCAAGATTTAATAAGAGCGAGAAAAACAACAACAACAACTCGAAAGTGAGAAGAAGAAGAAAAAAGACATTTGCTACAAAAATTTCTCTCTTATATATATAAATGTTCAGCAAATTTGCAATTTCCTTAATTTGTCATTGTAAGCTTTTTTCCTACATTATATAAGAATTCTATTCTACATGGCATGCTTTATTATAACAACAAAAAATATTTTTAAAGGAAACAGGCTAAATATGTTTCACAAATCAAGTGCTCTCACACCACACGTACACATTAATAAATAAAAATAAAAAAACAACAACAGCATACAACTTTTATAAATCGAAAAATAATAATTCACACGTAGTTTTAAAAAAATCTATCACCAACAATAATTAAAAAACACAATCATATTTAATTATAATATATAATTTTTACATCAATTCAATAAACAAACATTTAAGTTCTTTTTTTATATTTTCTTTCAAAAATTACAAAATTTTTTTTGTTTTGTTTTGGATTTCCATAACTAAATTATTGCAATTCATTTTTTTGAAAAAAATACCAGTAACAATTTTTTTATTTTATTTTTCTTTTGTGTATTTTATGAAAATACACTATCTTATATAATTATTTTAACGGCGCATTATTCGTTTAAGTTTAGGTTTTTATAATTTGTCTTCAAAAAACTACAAAAAAAAAATCACATTTCTTTCAAAATCATAATGTAATAATTTTAAAATTTAATTAAACAAACAAAAAACACAATTGTATAATTTAAAAATAAACCACACAACAACAATTCTATCTATATATAAATAATTACACTTTATATATTTAAAGAAACAAACATTAAATAATGAAATGATATAAAGCTTATATAAATTATGTAAAATGTAAACCATCAATATATAAAAAACAAACAAAAATCTTTGTGAAAAATCATACAAAAAAATTAATAAAAATTTAGAAAAAATAACCAATTGTGTTTTATTTATATAAGGGAGGGGAATACAAAAGGCATATCGTTATGGAAAAAACATCCATCCGAGGAAGACCAGCCAAGGGTAGTGGTCTTCACATTAGAGAATATCTGTAATAAGTCCACAATTTAAAAATATAGTTATAAAAAGATTGATAGATAACTTATTAACAATTTTATGTCTATAAGAAAAATATAAAAAAGTCTTCTATATATTTTATCCTATAACCAAAAAATTTAGCATAAACTAATAGACAAAATTTACCATTTCTTTTGTGTTCTTATAAGTACTGGCTGTTTTATATGAAAACAGTGACATTTTATTTAAAAAATACCTTTTGAATCATTCAAATTGGTTAATTATTTGCCGACATATTTGATTTCTAATTAAGGCAACATCCCCCCCAAAATGTGTTTAACTAAACGCCTTAAAATATGCTCTGAATTTTATTCAGCTATTTTTCTTAATGTAGAAACCACAATCATATGACATGGCAACCCTAGACTAATGTGCATTTTTGTCCGATTGGATTTTGCTGATTTTTCATTTTCAACTAACAGGCAAACAGAATCGACTAGCAGCTAAATTTTGGCAGACGATCAACTTTAAATGGATATATCTCGAAAACTACTTAATGGATTTTCATGATTTTTGCAACATGGAGTAGAGTGAATTGTTTAGTTTTTATATGTGAAAAAGATGAATAGAATTGATGCTGATTTACATCAAAAAATACATGTTTATCGGAACTTTTGAAAGGTGCAAAAAATCATCGAAATTTTTGTTAAATATGAAATTTAACAACGTACTAAGGATTAGGGGACTGTATAGATCATAATATTGCCTAATTGTACGGAATTAGAGGCTAGTTTTGCCACAAAAAGACCAAAAATGTGGCTACTGAAAATGTTGAATGAAATGGCATTTTTGCAAGTTAATTGGACGAATCTAGTGTAGTAGGTGAGAAATTAATAAAAATCGGTTATAGTGTTGATAATAACTATTTTTTTATGAAAAAAAACTACTATACGACATTTCGTTCATCTATTTGTGAGTCCTTTTTACATCTTCATCATAAGTTGAAGTGTATATTTTTAAATTTGTCATTCCGTTTGCAACACCTGGAAATATTCAACGGAAACCCCATAACGTATAAATGTAAATGCCGATTTATGCATGTCCGTCCGTTGAATTCACGATAGATCTCGCAATATTTTAAATACTTTTGAAATTTTGCACATGCATTGCAATTACACCTGGGATGTTTGGTATTGAAAATGGGTTCACCTTTTACGAAAGCCACAATGTAAGGCTAAATTTCGGTATTTTGGAGAGTTTTTTGCTGTAATATGACATTTTGGGTTTTCATTGGGTAACACATTCTCCTACCGATAATTGTCAATATTGGTTCACTTTTGTCACAAATTGGCTGTAATTTGGTATTTAGGATTCTCATTGGGTATCACATGTTCATACCAAAAAAGATCAATATTGGTGCACTTTGTACGATAAACTCCATATAATGATACGTCCCAAAATGTCGGTATTTTGTGAAGTTTCGGTGCGTTTTTTAGTATTTAGGGTTCTCATTGGGTATCACATGTTTCTACTAAATGTTGGTCCACGATAGACCCCATTTAACGGTACCTTCCAAATTTCGGTATTTTGGCGCGTTTTTTAACTGAATTTACTGTAATTTTTTTCACTTTTTACAAATATTCCCACCAAAAATTTTCAATATTCTATTATAAAGGTAGCAGTATTTTGGTTGTTTTTTTTACCCGGATTGGCTGTAATCTCTTTGTCAAAAGACTTTAAATTCTGGTAATCTAACTCTATTATAAATGATCGATGAAATTTGTGTAGTAAGAAATAAGTTTAAACTATTATTAAAAGAATTATTAGAAACTGAATTATTTTAGGCAGTATTTATTTGCCCATAAAATACAGCTTAAATACGATTATTCCTTTAAATTCCTTTAATTTATTCGCTGGGGTTGAACTTATTATGCGACCATGAGTAAATGAAAGTAGATTGTTTGATACATTTATTTATTTTTACTATACATTTATATAGTTTATTATAATTTAAGAAATTGTACATTTTTCAATTTAAAAATAATATAAATATTGTATTTTAATTTATTTGAACAAAATAATTGATCTTAGTTATGAAAGTCCAAATAATTTGTACTGCTAGTTTTCCGATCTGAAAGAAAGAAATGAAATTATGTTTAATTAATATCTATAGACTATATGCTAAATGAATGATGAAACGTTTTGCCTTCTCGCCTCAACCACCTTTCCACTATTAATTATGAATGTCGAAAAGATTGGAAGCAAATGCGGTTTACATTACATTTACAAGTGATGACAAATTTACAGAAAATCACACATATTTTAGATTCTTCATAACTTTTGCATGCGTAACGATACAGAAATATTCGAAATTTGATTGTATATTAATAGCTTAGAGTATACATTATTGTTTGTTTGCCATGCTAACAGAAAATTTTAGTTTTCAGGGATTCTTTATACCATTGAACACGTAAAGATAAAAATCACACGTATATTTTTTGCTAAGAAGTTCCCACGATAACAGGAAAAGCATTAGTTTTTAAGCCAAGATACATATATATATATATATATATATTCTCTTCAAAATTAATGTCATATGAAAACTGATGCATTCTATATTGTTACGAATATATAATAATGTTAAAACAATTTATATTATGAACGAAATTTTGAATCCTAATCTTTATATTCATCTAATTATGGGATTTTATTTATTTCACAAAAAAGTATGCCTGTACCTTTCATAAGACATCAATTTTATTTTAAAATCTTCACCACGAAAAAAGTTATGGACAAAAGAAATGAGGTGTGTAATTTTTACAAATCCATCATCAGCACCATCTATTGATGGACATGATTCAAATCAGGCACATCAGTTTTTCAAAGCGTATACCTTTTGAAAAGTTCATCGCATTTCAATGAAACTGGTGTCATACGAAACCGTAAATAGTCTACTTTACTATGATCAGCAAATTTATACGTTTAACATTACAACAATTTCCTTTTAGTACATACAGTATGTGAAATGTTATACATATTAGAATCGACTTTTCGATTTGCCCATTCAACAGATGGCGCTGACCACAAGTGTTTGCCACTGTTGCCAAATTTACATAAAATATTCGGTATTTAGATTATTCACATGGCATAATTACAGAAGGTAGTGTCATTTGAGAATTTTATGATGGCAACCCTTTTTAATTTGGAACTCATCTATCAATTTCAAATAAAATGAAAAATAAATTCCATAAAATTTTATGTATGCCGATTTGTCGAAATTTTAAATAAATTAAACAAAATATATTTTCTAAAGTTGAACATTGCTCTCAATATTTAACCATGGTTGTTACAAGTTATATTTATAAGTTCTAGAGGCAGGGAACTTCAAAATATTTATAAATATAAATTATTTATTATTTATTTTGCCACTGAACACATTATATGCGTACATTTCGAATGAAGATATGTTCATTTAAATTTTGAAAGCTGAATACTGCCAAAGGAAATTTTATGAAAAAATTGGAAACATGTCACTGCATGGATTGCCATGGGTTATTCATAACGATACAGAAATAATTCAGTATATTTGATAGAGTTGTCACAATAACAGATAATACCCAATAACAGATCTACCCATCTTCGGACTTGACTTAAGGGGACCCCCCCATTCTCGGGATCAAAAATTTTGTTTGATTTAATTCGAATCTACACTAATTCAAGAATGTCCCTACAAAATTTCAAGAGAAAATCTCAAGAACTCTTAAAGATATAGGCGATTTATTGTGTCAGCATCAAATGACGGATAAAGGGCTTCTAAAACTTTAAACGCGTTTTTCTCTTTTGTGAATGGCGGGCACGATAACCCAAAAACTAATGACCCAATGTGTTTCCCTTAAGTTTGAAAAAATATTGCTATGTACTTATTTTGTATCAAATCAGACGTTTCATAAAATTGTAATTGGATTAACAAATTCTCTTAAGCTTGATTAAGAGATGGTAAAAAGGGTTTGTCCGATTTGCCGGACAATTGCTATTGGATTAACAAATTTTCACAAATTGGTAGGTATTATGTAAAATTTACGACAAATCCAAACCAAAAATTATTAGAACCCTTTTTTTATTGTATTGGGAAAACAATGTTATTCTGTTTGTTTTCTAATTAATTTTCTGGTAAGTGTAATTTTTATGAATAATGAGAAATCCAATAAAATAATTTCTAATGTAACAGATAATCAGAAAATATTTTTAAAATGCCATTTAAGGAATTTTTTATACTTTTTGTTAACCCTGAACGACAAATTAGAACCTTGAAAGACAAATTTGGTGTATTTTAACGACTTTCATAATACTGATACAGGGACCACGACAACGCCAACTGTAATAAGGGTGAATGTTGACCCTTGGTTTTGGTAAAAATATTTGGAGTGGATCGATGTTTCCCATTTTCGAACGGACGGACGTACATTTGTAAATCAACTCCAAATTGTTTAAAACGGATTTGGTCCCATGAAATATGTGGTCTATAATCAATGTTTAGGTTTTTTATACCCTATAAAGAACAAAATATTTTATGTGGTGTATTTACCTTTCCTTTTGAAACCCTGTATATATAGTAACCATTTGTATCATTATATTCCTAAAAATCTCAATTTCAGTTTCCTTAAAAAATAAAATAAAATTGAAACAACTCATTCCTGACTCATTGCTCTTTTTATTAAATTTCGGCCATTTATATGAAATATTTTGGAGCAACACTGTATTTATTTGTAATGAAATGTGACTGTCATTTGCTTAATTTTGAAAACAGTCGTGTCATATACAATATAAATATTATTGCCTATACCAAGATACAAATTGTTGATATATACTCAATTAAACAAATTAATTGTCAAATTGTTCTAATTAACTTATTTGATTTGTAAATAAATTAAACGTGAACAAATTGTCGAAACTGGTACAATGAAAAAATAATTGGGGCTTATTAACATTAAACGAATAACAAATTATGAGACATCGTTTAGTCAAAATAATGTTTTAATTATTTGAAAAAAAAACATCTGTTAGAAATTATTTTGTTATAGCTTAGCAAATTGCAGAGAAATCCAAAATGTTGCCCTGCAAAATATTTTGAAGGTTATGAATTCTTAGTTCACCCATATGTTATTAGAAACTTATATTTGTATATATATATGTATATATATTAAAATTCAATATTTTGAACCACGGCATAAAATTTATGTTGGCATTAGATATTTCATTTCGACCTTATTTCACTCACGGAGCGATACCGGGGATTATCATGGTGCAAAGGTGAACATTTCCAAATAATCGGCATTTCAGAAATTCGAATGTGTCTGTATAATATATAATAACATTACATTACATAACATTATATAACATGTATATATAATAACATTTCCAAATAATCGGCATTTCAGAAATTCGAATGTGTCTGTATAATAACAATAACCCAGACGCCGATATAGACCATCTGGGTCAAAACTGAGTCGTATCGGACTAAATCATTGAGGTTATCTGCATAAGTTAGGGGAATTCAAATACATATATCCTGCCAAAAATTGAAAATTCGCATTCATTTTTGAACAAATCTCATACATACACTTAAACCTATCCAAGAAAATATTACGATATATTTTCAGCAACAACAACAACATCCACAAATCTTAATACATTAGCTACCCTCAAATCCCATCAAATAAATATTAGACAAATAAAGAAATCTCTTTCATGGGATAACTATTTTTATTTAAATATATGTTTGTACGTATGTAGGTGTTAAATACAATGTTATCTCATACGAATTTATATTTATATGACAAAATAGTAATTGTCGTCATCAAATCGAAATTCCGGTGTGTTCGCAAAATCTGATAAGAAACGCACCCCCCAAAAAGCAAAAAATTTTCCAAAGTCAATGTGGAATTTTCCTCTAAGTAATGGAAAATTCCATTGATTTGTGAATTGAAGAAAGAGTCGTGGCATCATCCAATAACACTTATATACATATGTACATTATTTTTAGATATATGTACATATATATATATATATATTTAATGTCATTGTCACCCTCGTCCAAGTCATAACAACAGCAAATCGAAATAATAAAATCAAATGCTAGAATAAATTATGTCAACAAACTTATTTTAAAAAATAAATTAACCAGAATCACAAATTTTCAAGATATTCATGTTGTGAATTGAATGATGATTTTTTGTGTGGAGTTTAATTAGTTTCATCAATTTGGGTAATCTTGTGAAATTATTTTAACGCATAAAAAAATGCCAGTCATAAAAAATTGTAATTTTTCTTAAATGTTGTCTTATTAATAATAAAACATTGATACAATATTCTTCAAGATTCAACACCCATATAGAGAAAAATTGTTAATAATAGCATTGGAAATTCGAACATCGATAACAATTCTTGATTTAATGGGAGTTACATTCACGTAAAGTCGGTAATGATGTTAATAAACTTTTCAATAACATAAATAATATTGTAATTTTCAATACTAACAAAATGTTGTAGGTATTTTAGAAAGAAAGGGAAATTGTCATTATTTGTACTCACATTGGCGTATTTCAAAATCTTGAAGTATTTTAGAGGGTATTGTAACATTTAACAAATGAAATTATATTGTGCCCCTTTATGGCTAACCATGAATAGCAAATCGTTTCAAAAATTATTTTTCTGACATAAGAAAAAATCTATCTTTACTTATAAAAGAGCAAAGTGATTGACTGACTGACTTAACAATTCATCTACGCCCAGACGAAACGGCTGAAGCTAGAATCTTGAAATTTTGGGTGAGTGTCACTTTTGGTCCAAAGGCGACAGATAAGGCTGGGTTTTTGGAAATTCGTACAAGAGCGGTCCAGAAGTACTAAACTCGTGTCACAAATGAGGGCCACTGATAGAGTGTAGAATAGATATATCAAAGGGTATTTAGGACATTCGAAATGTAAGTATCCGAAAAGTACTAAAATGTACTAAATTTCGTACATATGCTACGACTGGATAGAGCAAAAAACTTGAAATTTTGAATACAAATTAAGGTTGAGAAGAAGGGAGATGCTTTTGATGTGTACGAAAAGTTCTATATGAAACAAATTTAATTTGGAGGTACAATTGGAGCTGGAATCCTGAAATTTTAAATTAACATTAAAGTAGGAATGTAGGATTTGGATATGTACATGGTTTTGGAAATTTTTTAATTATGTGTAAATGTTGAGGGATGAAAGAGCTTGGTGTGTATACGAAAACCCTAAAAGGAAATAATGGTGTCATCAGTTTTTTTCCTGTCGACAATAGGCTGTTATATCTTAATTTTTAGCTATTGTATGTATTTTTTATACTGTCAGCCTAATGACTAATGAGGTTATATGAGCAATATTGCCATTTTTTAACATAGCTGAAGCGGAGGTTCGCCCTTTATAACTCGGGAATTACTTAAGTATATGAAAACCAGTGAGCGGAGCAGTATAGTAGGACGGGGCCGACCATACGATACCCTACACAACTACCACGGAACTATAACATATACACTGACATATTTTCCGAATATTACTAATATTCAATACAGTCCTTCTAATTACTAGTCTATATTCTCTTCAAAATTATTATCTGATCATCACCGAAAATTATAGGCGTTGTCCTTGGCCATAACTGGAACCTCATGGAACATTTCAAAGCGATGAGCGCTATATTTCCGCCCTCTAGTGTGGTAATGGTTTACTAATAATATCTGAATATGTAAGCACCTGTAAATATTTACGTGTAACTCTCACATCCGAGTACATACGACAATATAATTGGTACCAATTTAAGGGCCAACCACTCCTCTTGGATATACTATCAACTTCTCGGCTCTATGTCCTTCAGGAGTAAATATTTTCGCCATACAATACAATTTTTTCATTTTTCACACAAAAGTCAGGGTACATTTGACCCGCTAAATATTGACCGATCTTTATCAAAACAGGCATGCTTATTCTTGGGCATGTTTGGGCAATATTTGTGGCCTCTGGAGCGACCAGAAAAACCGACAAAAATTCAGTATTTGGTTCATTTCATCCCCTAAATATTAACCGATCTTTACCATAAACAATAGGGCCGAACCCATCCTACATGCAAAATTTCTTGATGATTGGTCCATAACTCTGGCCAGTATCGTGTTTACAAATTATAATGGACAGACGGACGGACACACATGTATAGATCGACTCAGCTAGTCGAGATATGTCGGTATACTTAAAGGTGGGTCTAGGACCAATATTTCGCGGTGTTACAAACTCTTGCTGTAATACCCTGACAACATAGTTGTGTAGGGTATAAAAAGTGAATAGTTTTGGGGTAATTGATCTGTCGTTGCAAACTGTTCATGATATTAACCTCAAAAATTTATTTTGGTGGAAGCTGTATCTACTTTAATGTACAAAAAATTATAAAAACAGGATGAGGCGAACCACTTTTTTATGTTCTCTATCGATTTGTGATGAAGCCACTCATTTCACGGTCTTTGTGTCAAAGTAAAACTAGAAGCCAACAAAATGGGGACTACGCCCCTTATGTATAATTTTTCAAAATTTTAACTGCATCTACCGTTAAATGATGCTGACATTTTGAAGCTTGATTTTGAGTGTTTTTTGTATTTCACTTCTAGTTTTCATACGCAAACAGGAATTTCTAAAAATCGATTATAAGATTATTGTAGTCGCGAATCTGAGTAATTTGATATATATTTTGTGTATGTAGTATGCACAGCTTCAGAGTAATACTCATCCAAAGGTGAACATTTCAAATTTCTAAAAAACCTATTTTTCGGGCCAAATTTTTAGATCTGTCATCGGAATGATATGGGTACCAATCAGTAAGGTTTTTACGTTTCGGATGATATAAAATCTTCTTCGTGAAAATCCATCTACTAGAACGGCGGGAACTGGCCTTCCAAAAACACGAAATTTGTCAAAAAAATGTTTTTGAAAATATCGCGGATTTAATTGCATTATCTGCGGATCATTTCCGCCTCAATACGTGGCCTGATACGGATTTTGATCTTTTTCGAAAATCAGCCGAAAGAAAGATGTACCCAATTTATCTCAAAAATAGTGTGAGCTGGGTCATCCATGGTTCTTAATGGACTTCATTGAAATCGGTATAGATCAACGTATTTTTTTATGGTGCACACCCAAATCGGATGCGCATTAATGGCATATGGAGTTTTCGGAAATTATTCGCGTTTTACGAGTTTTTGGGTATATCAATGCAACATGTAGTACATCTTGGCCGTCAAATGAAATTTCGCAAAATATACTTGGATTTGAAGATAAACTTCAGTACTTCCTGAAAACCGCATGCGCATCAAATGATTTTGAGAATTACGCGATTTTGACGTATTTTAAAATATATATTTCAAAATATAGTTTTATTTTAAGATAGGTGTATATTTATACACAAAAAGTGATTATTTTTATATATGTCAATTTTTCGGCGAAATTCGGGTAAAATAGATGAATAACCCCAAATTTTTTCCTGAAATTTCTTGTATAAAATTACAGTTTTGGATTTATTTGAAGGTCAAAGAAGGAGTGTATCGATGGGTCCCATTTTCGGACTTGATCTAGGTTTGGTAGATCCGGATTTGATCTAGGTTTGATAGGCTAAGGACATTCCATTTGCCTAATATTGGATTTATAAATATTGGACATTTTGGACCATTTGTGTGGAGGTACAAGAAGGAGTGTACCAATGGATCCCATTTTCGGATTTGATCTAGGTTTGGTAAAAGCAATAGGTTGTGTAAATTTTGGTTCAAATTGTATAAATGGATCTCATCTTCGGACTAGATCTGGGCTTGGTAAATATGATAGGTTGTGCAAAGTTTGGTTCATATCCGATAGTCCGTTCACATGGCAATAGCAAATTAATTTTCAGTAACATTTTGACCAATATGTGGGGGAGGTACCGGAAGAAGTGGACTGATATTCCTCATTTTCGAACTATAACTAAGTATATACCCTCACTAGCCATATTGTTGAATAAAATCCAAGGTTTTTGCATAAAAAAAAACTTGTGTTTTAACGATTTTAAAGTTCACTGAACGCAATAACTCAAGCCGGCCGAACATCAACAACTTCGTGCCATTGATCTATAAAATCATGAAATTTATCCGGAATCGAAATTTCATCTTGACTGATTAGGTCCACTTCCAACACGACATATATGTCAACAAGTAAAATTGTCATATCTTGGGCTCTTGGGCAAAATCTATTGATAAGAAGCAATGGTTAAAAAGTTCATTGGACATTACTACTACGAAAATGAGACTGAATCGAAAGTTACGGTGAATGTATTATGTATTACGTTATAGAGAGATAACTAATATAACTAAAACAATTACAGATATCACAATTGACCGCTAAGATTATATGTTTAATAAGTTGCAACACTTTTGCTTTGGAACCACTGGGGAAACAAAAGGTCTACACCAACATCCCAACATCGATTGTAGAGCTGAAATATATAATTCGTGAAGCTATTGGAGACATAGGAGAGACAATTTACCGTTTGTTTATGACAAATATTATGGAAAGGATTTGATTCTGTAAGCATTGTTTTTCATGACTGATTTTATTGAAAATCCTGTAGCTTTAAACTAATTAAGGAAAATTCCCATGGATTGATATGAGTTGGAAATAATAAATTTAGTGGAAACAAGACAATACTCCTCAAAAAAAATTTTATTTTCCTCCATGAAAATTTTTGAAAATTTTCCATAAACTGTGGAAAACTACTGTTGGTGTTATAATCTACGTACCCAAGTATTACCTGATCTAATGGAGTGTCATAGAAACCAAATATCTAATACAACGGACAAACACATGTCTTGAACACAACAAAATAATTGAAATATTTCAGTTTACCCCAATTTGACAATCTCAGTAAACTGGCTGGCTATAATTAATACACCAAACAATGTTTGGCATCTGCGCCAGAATAGATTTATTTGTAAACATTCAAAATATATATATGATGATTTTATAACATATCAATCTGAAGTGCTGGGCATCTACATACATACTACCTGTCTACATACGTACGCCGAATGTACACACAAAAAAAGTTATCTTAAGTAAATACGCAAAAATGTTAGCATGTCAACAAAGTTCACTTATTTTTTGCACCGCCACCCCATCCAAAAGATCTACATATCTATCTATTCGAAAATGAAGTTATCACTCGAAGAATAGTGTCGCGCTGCTGCTACCGCGCGTCCGTCGCATTGTATCTGACTGGGTCTGGTAAACAGCATACGACAGAAGTGTGTCTGTCAACGAGAAGATCAGATCTTGTTTGCAGCAAAAGTCATAAACAGCAGATTCGATTCAAACAGATATCGCGTGAAGTTGGCGAAGTGTGGACGTGCAATAACGCGACAGATTTCGAAATTAAACGGTTAAACAAATGTCCAATACCAATCGAAAGAATAAATAAATAAATATTGCAAATTAAAACAATCCTTAAATCGAGCGTGTCCACTGCATTTTCGTAAAATGTCTTCGTTAGAAACGGAACCGGAATTCCGTACAAAATCGGAAACCACAGCACCAAATGATGTACAATTTCGCGGTTCAACGGATTTTGTTCTAATTACCGATCATCGTACTTCCCAATATCGCAGCCAGGAACAATTACTAACAAATCCCGAAGAAGAACAATCGTGTATGAGAAAAATATTTCGCAAGAAAATCCTTTACAAACGTCTGCCGATCTTACAATGGCTACCGAAATATACAGTGGCAGATGCCATTGGTGATTTGATCGCGGGTATAACGGTTGGTCTAACTGTAATACCTCAGGGTTTGGCCTATTCTAGCGTTGCTGGCTTACCCACACAGGTTAGTAGTAAATTATCGTGTGAATTATTACAGTGACGCAAAAAGCTTGAGATTTGGTGGGAGGTAAATACCCCACAAATGTGTTGATGCCTTCTTTCAAGTCCCATGATCTTGTTAGATAAAAAAAAATATTTAAATTTAGATAGTGGAGTGAAGTGAAGTGTGTAAATCTAGACATCATAAAAATTAACTAAATAATAAAAATAACATCTTCAGTGTTACAAGTATTTCAAGTACGTGTCAGTGAGAAGATAAACAAGGTTGATGTAAAATTTATTTTATATAATATAAATAGTTCTAGTTCCAGAAAAGCAGAATTAGAATATATTCTGCACTTAGATAAAAAAATAACCACAAAGAATTTCCAATGAATTGTGATATCAAAAATATTTGTCTACTGCGCATAATACTTGGAAAATACCAATAGCAAATGTTTGTGGAAAATCAAATGAAATTATTTATTTTGGAAAGAGTAGCCAAAATTACAAACATTGGATTTGTATATTACATACGAAGAACTAGAAGTAATATTTTTTTAATGTCTAATATCGGGCGGTAACGTCCTAGACATAAACCGATATTTTACATATTCGAATATAATGTGACTCCTGTCTTAAAATTGTACCCCGGAAAAAATAAATGATTATATAGTGGATGGTAAAATAATTAAAAATTATTCACAGATCACACCCTGTCGAGGAACAACAAAAAATATATTAGGTTGGGGAAAAAGAAATCCATTATTTTTTCGGCAGATGGCTGTATTGGTAGATCTATATATATAAAAATGGAGCAACAAAAATGTATACTAACGCATCAAACAATTTCAATTTATTCACGTTGGTAGGTGAATTAAACAAATTATGTTTCTGTTTTTTGTTTTGTATTCAGTTGTGAGTTACAGGGTGTTAAAAATTATGAAGAAACGGCTGAACATTTGAAGAAGTTTCAATTCATTTGAAGTAAAGGTTTTTTTTAGAAAATTTTGAGAAAAATTCGCAAGCCAATGTTGCAAAATATATTTTGAAAGACATGGTTTCCACACATTTTATATCCAACCTTTAATGTAGCTTTTTGCCATATTTTGTGAAATTTTGTATATCTTTATGTAATTGTGGACAATTCTAAAATTTTTGATTTCTACAATTAATTGGATTGTCTTTGCCTTAAAAAAACTATCTACATACATACCTTGAATAGACTGCACAGAAAATTTCGCATAAATGCCATCGCATTGAAGTAACATAGGCAAGATAAACTTCCAAAATTCCGGGATTTCGATAGCATCAACAGTTTCCATACCTCATTTTCTATGCATATATGAATATCTTGAAAAAATCGGCTCATAAAAATGTGTTTTATACTCTTAATTAAACCATTTACCATAAAAAATTTTCAAATCAAGAACTTTCGACTCATAATTTTTGGTTCTATTATGACATTATCAGTAATGATAATAACCATCAGTTTAATAATTCCACTAACGTATGCTGTTTTTCATCTTTCTATTATCATCACATATTGGAACAAAAATTGTGTAAAATGAAAAAATAATTGACATTATAATTTTTACATTTTGTCAGTTTGTGAAAAAAAAAACATTTAAATTTTGAGACTTTTTTGAATTTCAATAATTCTACCATTATTGGAGAAAATGACTATGAATTCAATAAAAGTATGCATCAGCTATATACGAGATAAATCTATAAATCGAAATGCGGATTGTGGATTTAAAGATGACATGATTCCTAGATGACATGGAAACAAAATGTGTCCATTTCTAGAAATTAAGTTTTGCTGACCAAATGGATATGGCTAAAACTATTATTTCGAATGTATAGATGAAAACTAATTTTTTGATCTAGGTTTCTTAAAAATACTAATACATCTACAGCTAAGACCAATAATCCATTTAGGTTCGGTAATGCATTCTTTTAAAAGCCATTTTAGTCAATAAGACAAAGATACAAAATTCAAACTTAACTAGGATTAACAGCAGGGATCTATGCTATATTATTCAGAGAGAGGCATGCCAACCATATGGGAAACAGCTGAGAATACAGATACAGATGGGTCTACTATAATACCTACCTTTTCAAACCCATGTTGCAGTAAGTTTGGAAGAAGGGTCAAATACCATCAAATAGTAGCTTTTAAACTAAATAACAAAGTTTTCTACGTGAACTATCCTACTTCAATCACTTTAGCAGGGGCTGCGAAGCGCCACGGGTTCGGCTAGTTTCTCATAAAGTATCAATCAAACAATTTCAGATTTATTCACGTTGGAAGGGTGACATTTCGCAGTAAACAAATTATGTTTCTGTTTTTTTGTTTGTGTATTCAGTTGTGAGTTACAGGGTGTTAAAAATGGAAGTGAACAAAGAGACAATTCGGTTCATTTTACAGTTTTTTTAAGACGAAAATTCAAGCCAAGGGGCTAAAATTGTGAATGGTGTTTATGGATTCAATAATGTAGCAGGCAATTATGTGCAATTTTGTTTCCGTAAATTCCGTTCAGGAATTTTTGATGTTAAAGATGCACCTCGCACAGATAGGCCGGCCGTCGAAAATGACGATAAAATCGGAGAAATTATTGAAGTTGACCGGCATGTTAGCAGTCATAACACGCCCAGGAGCTAAAAATCGAAAAAAAACTCTTTTAAACCATTTACCATTTTACAATTGACCAGTAACGGCAAGAATTGGCCAACAGGAAAGGTGTTGTGTTCCACTAGAACAACTTCGGGAGCTTGGTTGGGAAGTTTTAAAGCATTCGCCACCAACACACAACTTCTACGAAAATATTACTTTCTATAGTTCTATATTCTGAGATTCAGGGACGTACGCAGGGGGGGGCGCCCGGATCTTTGGTCGGATCCGCTTTTTGAATTAAAGTTTCGTGGTGTTCGGGTAATGATTGTGGCCTCTAGAGCAACCAAAAAACAGAAAAAATATTTTTTTGGTCCATTAACGAGTCATTACCAAATCCAATAGGGGTCTTAATTGCCCTACCCGAACCTACAATCAAAATTTCGTGAGGATTTGATTATAATTGCCAGTCGGGCGGACACTCATTTCTAGATCGACTTAGGTAGTCGAGATATGACGATCGGTATACTACGGAGGGTCTAGGACCAATATTTCTGCGAAGCCTTGGCCAAAAGGATTCAGATAGACCCATTTCTTAAACGGATGGTGACTGGAGATGAAAAATGGATCATATACGATAACCCTGTGTGAAAACGCTCGGTCACCGCCCTTTTGGCCACGATAGTTTTCGAACCTCAAACGGTAGTAAAACCACGACTAAAGGGCCAGGAAGGTTCTGATATGGATTTGGTGCATATGGTCAAACGCTAAATTCTGATCTCTACTGTCAACAACTGGACCGTTTGAAGATAGCAATTTACCAGAAACGGCCAGAATTGGCCAACAGGAGATGTGTCGTGTTCCACCAGGACAACGCTAGGGCACACACATCTACAGTGACTCTCCAGAAACTTCGGGAGCTAGGTGGTGAAGTTTAAACAAATTGGTATCTAGGGAGTGAAAATCGACTACTAGGGTTTTTTGCAAATAGAGAGAAGGACTTCTATGAGGGAAGCATTATGAAGTTACCTTTAAAATGGCAACAAATCATAAATGAAGTCCTATAGTTCATATAAAACTAATAGATATCTATAGTCTGACATGGCTCCCATATAAATGTTCCCGACTCATTTTCGGTATTTTTAAGATGTTAGGCCCATTATCATATCAACAGGTCCAGATCAATTTTATGTGTATCGATGATTCTAAACGCATTTCCAACCGAAGTGACTGTCATTTGACGTTTAAGGTTCTTGGTGAGTGAGAAACTTATTTACAGGCAATTTTCAATATCGGTCCATACTGTGTTATAGCCTCCAATAAAGGGTACATTCAATTTTCGATATTTTTCTGTTTTAGCAACATTTCCAAGGCTCCTGAAAGGTAAAACCTAATTCACATTTTTTAAAAGGTTCATGTTTTGACATAGCACTCATATAAAATATACGAAGGCTTATGAATAGCCCGAGTCGTATATTTCAAGTGATGTGTTTGTAATTTGGTATTCCATGTTGTTGGGGAATAAACAACTTCTCTGAGAAAGCTTTAAATACTGGTATATGTTTTAGCATCTACCCCGCATAAAGCTCCTACCTCATAATGGTCCGATCCATTTCCCACCATAAATCTAAATGTATGGACTTTGCTGGTACCTCGTTTTTTAGGACAAACAAAAACCTGTTGGCTGTCATTGTTCAATGACATAGCTTCCATATAAGCGTCCCGACCGATATAAGTTAAGATCAAGGTCCATCTTATTGTGGAGGGTATAGAAAGTTCAGCCCGCTAAAACTTAACAACGATTAAAAATGTATCTAAAAACTTTAAAATATGAAATGAAGGATTTTTAAAATAAGATGGAACAACAAATCTTATTTTTTACCAAACATTCTATGAGTAGTAAAAATCTTTAGAAAGGTTTAAATAACTAAATTTATTTTTTCCTTATTTTCAGTTTGGTCTCTACGGTTCGTTTATGGGTTGTTTTGTCTACGTCATTTTGGGTACGTGTAAAGATAGTACAGTCGGATCAACAGCTATTGCATCACTACTGACATATCAAGTAGCCAAGGGGGTGTGGCAACGGGCAGTTCTACTCACTTTCATAACTGGTCTAATGGAAATATGTATGTCAATCTTTCGATTGGGATTCTTGGTGGATTTTGTTTCTGGTCCAGTGAGTGCAGGATTCACCAGTGCTGTTGCCCTAATTGTCTCAACGTCACAAGTTAAAAATATACTTGGTGTTAAAAGTGAAGGAGCATCATTCCTGCAGCGATGGATTAGTATGATCAACGATATTCACAATATTCGTGTTAACGATGCCATTTTGGGTTGCTGCTGTGTCATCATTTTGATTAGTCTACGTGCAGTGGGTCGCATAAAACTGGGACCAAAAGAATCGGGAGAACTTAAATGGTATCAGGGATTATTGAATCGCATGTTTTGGTTTATGGGTGTTATGCGTAATGCAACATTGGTTATCACCTGTGCCGCCGTCAGCATGTATTTGGAATCACAGGGTAAACATTATTTCCGTTTAACTGGACATGTACCAGAGGGGTTACCCATACCAGCGATACCACCATTTTCAATTGAAGCTATGCCGGGTAATGAAACATTGGGTATTCCACCCATTGAGGGAGAGAGTTTCTTCACAATGATCAGCAATTTGGGATATGGTTTGATTATTGTACCCATGATCGCTATGCTGGAGAATATATCGGTGTGCAAGGCATTTGGTAAGTAAAATAAAATGTATACGTTTATAAAATATCAATCAATACAACAGAATACTATTTGTACCCCCGAATTATTGGTCTTTCGAAAAGATTAAAATTTGTTCAATTTCTGGAACAGATATTATGTCTTACCGAGTAAAAATAAATCCCAAAGAACAATAATTTTGTCATATTTTACACTAAAGTCTAAGCTTGCTTGATCCACTAAATATTGACTGAGCATCATCAAAGTTGATTTCCATGCGCGTCGATATTGTGCACAGCCATCGAATTCGCGGCCTTTTCCTTCTGCGTGAACCATCAGTTGGCTCGCTTTAATATGACTTTTGCACTTTGGCCAGTGCACAAAAAGTCGCACAAACCTTAAAAAGTTGCAGTGTCACACAACATCAAAAAGGTTGCAAGTTGTGACTTTAGTCGCACAACAGTAAATCTGACTGGGCATCCTCATCCATTCTCACAACATAACCAAGACAACGTAGGCTTGGCGTATCGAGATGCCTGACTATGCCTGAGAATAGATGGTACAACTCATGGTTCATTCGACGTCGATATTCACCGTCAATACAGATCGGCCCATAGATCTTTCGGATAATTTTTCTCTCGAACACCACAAAAGCTGCCTAGTATGATTGCGCAAGTACCCATGCTTAAGATCCATATATTGGTACGGGTAGTATCAGCGTCTTGCAGAGTGTGAGTTTGGTCTGGTGAGAGGTGCCCTTGTTTTTGAATTGCTTACTCAGACCATAGTAGCATCTGTTGACCAACACTATTCTCCTCCGGATTTCAAAGTTGATGTTATTAGTTTTGTTTATGGCAGTACCGTGGTATATAAAATCTTTCACTACCTCGAAGATGTAGTTTTCAAGTTAAACAGTTGGTCTGAGTCTACTAGACGTCATGCGCGTTGATACCATCAGCTTGATCTTCTCGTCATTTACTGCTAGACCCACTTTGGCAGACTCCTTCTCAATTTGTTCAAACGTGTCTGTTACCGCCCGCAATGTTCGACCCATTATGTCGATGTCATCGGCGTAGGCGAGTAACTTGTATTGTTTGGTGTACAGAGTGTCATTTCTGTACATATTTGCATCTCGTATGACCTTTTCCAGCAGGATGTTAAAAAGGTCACACGATAGACTGTCACCTTGTCCGAATCCTCGAGAGGTTCTTTCCGTATTATTTTGCAGGAATGCCGAACGCGATGCGGCTTTATAGTCGACGAATAGGTCAAATGTGGCGTGGGATTTGGCGTAGAGTGAAAATCTGCCATTGGGTTCAGTCGTTCACACAGCACGCTTGATAGCACTTCATATGCGATGGGAAGTAGACTTATTCCTCTATATTTGGCACATATCATCTTGTCTCCTTTTTTGTGCACGGGACACTGGATGCTGAAGTTCCAATCATTGGGTATGTATTCCTCTAGCCAAATTGTACTACTCAGTTGGTGCATGCTTCTGGTCAGCATCCGATCACCGCTCTTGAATAGTTCGGCTGGTAATCCATCAACACCTGCCTCTTCAGCCGACTAATTGATATTCTGACCTCATCTAGGCTAGGTGGATTAAAGTCTTAGCGTCAACACTAATTGGTTCTGGGGTATCTTCTCCACCGTAACTATTTTATATCAGAAGCTTTGCAAAATGATCCTCAACACGCTGTCTGTATCTGTCACCAGGTTTCCATCTTCATCTCTACAAGAGGTTGTGCCTGGACATAAGCCTTCGGTTTGGTGTTGTACTCGTTCGTAAAATTTCCGGACTTCATTCTGACTCCTGTACATCCCGATTTGCTCGCGCCTGCGTTTTTCTTG
This sequence comes from Musca vetustissima, assembly GCF_032173495.1. Classification (NCBI taxonomy): domain Eukaryota; kingdom Metazoa; phylum Arthropoda; class Insecta; order Diptera; family Muscidae; genus Musca; species Musca vetustissima. The sequence continues at coordinate 78,564 of NW_026877815.1, read as the reverse complement.
TACTGTCTTTTTTTTTAAATAGGTTTCTCCTCTCTCCTTTCTCCCGATAAATCTCCGTCGCATTACGTGTTGCTAATGTTTGCAGGGTTGTCCTATATGCTCCGTTTTTCGCATCAGTAGCATTACGGCACTCCTGATCGAAACATGTGTTTCTTGAATGTGGCCTTTGTTACCCAACTGTTGCTTTTGCTGCAGTTTGTAGGAAGTGGACACTTTTTTCTATTGTGTTTCTATATTATTATCGGGGCAATGAGAGATTTCGTCAAGCTAGTGGGTAAGTTGAGCGGAGTAGGCTTCGAGTTTCGGTGTTACATTAGATCGCACCTAATGGTCCGAATCGATATTCGCTCCTCGTATCGATCGAACGTCTAAAACACTGGATGGATCAATTTGATTTCTCGTTGCTTGATCAGGAGAAATCTAGGTAGCCTTGTGTATATCGAGTTGCTTGAATCTGGTGCTGCTTGAATCTGGTTTTGCTGCCGCGAAGTCAATCAACCACATGTCGTTGTCCGATTTTCCTTGATGGAGGCTGAATTTGTCGACCAAAAATATATTCCCTTCCTAGCAGAGTTTTAATGTCAAGGTCAGCGGCCATATGCTGTTTCTAGGCGCTCGTAAAAAAATGTATTTGGCCTGTCCATCGTTGTCTTCCGCCGGACCATGGGTGCAAATAAAACTGATGTAGAAGAACTTCGCTTTTATAGGGATTATAGAAATTCTCTCATCTTTCAGTTTGTCTAGTTATACTAAAAGGTTGGTCTAGGATTAAAATTTCATGGCGTTATCAACACTACGAGGTCTATTATATATTTCTGAAAATGCGAATATTTATAAGGTGGAGATTCCATAAAGGATTTATATTCATGATCAGAATAAAATTTAATGTCGATTTAGTCATGCCCGTATGATCGCAATATTTGAAATAGATCTGTGACCCAATATAAAGGTGATGGAATGTCAGATTCGATTCAAACTTAGCAAATCGTAATTCTTTTCCTAACTCGCATTAAATCCTTAGATGGGATCTATAGGACAAAATTATTCTTATTCTTAATTATTCAAAGATGGTTAACTATTCGTTAAAAAAAAACATACATATATATGCGAATTATAAACCCTGTGCTTTATTCAGTGACCCCCGCAAAACATAGGCGGAGGGTATATATCTGTCGGCATCACCGACTGACACTCTTTTTTTATCAAAAATCTTATGTATTCTTTGGTCCTTATGATAAATTCCAGAAAAAGTAAATATCTTTATAGATGTATATCTAAAAAAATTAATTATGTTATTTTAAAATAATAATATATATTTATTTTTTTCAGCCAAAGGCAAACCTATTGATGCCACCCAGGAACTATTCGCCATTGGTGTTGCCAATGTGGCCAATTCATTTTTCCAAGGATATCGTGGTAATGGTGGTCTTGCACGTTCGGCTGTCAACAATGCCAGTGGTGTTCGAACGCCAATGGCAAATTTATATATTGGTCTCGTTGTGATGTTTGCACTGGTCTATTTAACGAAATATTTCTATTTTATTCCGTTGACGGTGTTGGGCGCTATTATTATATCGGCGGTTATATTTCAATTGCAGTATCATGTTATAAAACCAATGTGGCGCAGTAAACGTAAGTATATGGCTACTAAAATAGAATAAGCACTTCCGTGGGGGCATACATACTATGTAGATAAGACAAATTGTTTTTGTCATTCAAAATTATCTTTTGGGGAAACAGTAGCTACTACATAAAGATAAATGTGATAACCCCACAAACCATCTGCTGCAAATCTCTATATAATATTTTTAAAATTTAGGTCAATTTGATTAAATCTGTTTTGATTTTGCAGGTTCTGATTTAATACCCGGTGTGGTGGCCTTTATTACATGTTTGGTTTTACCCTTGGAAATTGGTATTTTGATTGCTATTGGTGTAAATATGCTATTTATTTTGTATCACTCGGCCAGACCCAAAGTATCACTTGAGACCATAGAAGTAAATGTTGAAATATATATTTTTAAACATTTTCTAAATAATATCCTTTCTTCCCTTTCTTTTCAGACAATGGAAGGTTATAAATTCCTGAAATTAACACCCGATCGCTGCTTAATTTTCCCCTCAGTGGAATTTGTTCGCAATATGGTTTTAAAATCGGGCAATAAAACACATCTGCCCGTCGTCTTAGACTGTACATATATTTATGGTGCCGATTATACAGCAGCCAAGGTGATTTCTTCGATGGTCGAAGATTTCAAAAAACGTGGTCAAAAGCTTATATTCTTCAATTTGAAACCAAGTGTGGTACACATTTTCGAAGGACTTAAATGTAAATTGGTATTATGCTATAATGCCAAAAGTTTACTTGACGAGCTGAAGCAAACCGAAACACCAACTGTGAAAAGTGAATGTGATATCCCACCATCTTTAAAGTTCGACATGAGTAATGGTGACAATCAGAGCACAACGAGTACGATAACCTTGACTAAATATAAGAGTAGATTTTAGAAGTTTTGTAAAATTAAAAAAATAATTGTGTTATCTTATTTTTAAAATTGTAATAATTTATATTGTAATATTATTGTTAATTTTTAATTGTAGGTTGTAGTAATAGTTCAAAAATTGTAGAAATAAAAACAAAATGAAAAAAATATATAATGAAAAATTTTACACAGAGTTATGACCATTGAAGTAATTGGCTGATGTTAGATAGCCTTAAAAGAACTATAAAAATGGGTTTGGGGTGTCGGGTTAGTTGCCCACACTAGTAAAAACCCCTCCTACTATGAAAAATCAAAGAAAAAGAAAACAAAACCCCCTAAAGTGGACGACCGCCCAAAAACGTATAAAGGACCACGATCTGCGAATCTGCACTTGGAATATGCACACGTTGTACAAAACAGACACAGTTTTTGCTTTGGTGGATGTATTCAAGAAGTACAAAGCCGATATTATTGCCTTACAGGAAATGTGATGGAAAGAGACTGGCGTGGGCAAATCAGATGATTGCGCACTGTATTATACATACCTGACATGAAACGAGACATGAATTTGACTGCGGATTTATGGTTAATAGGAGAATAAAATATCTCGTCTCCAAATTCACTCCAGTAGATGAGCGAAATGCTATAATCCATATAAAAGATTTTTTTATACATCATTCTTATTTGCGTCCATGCTCCGGCCGAAGACAAAGATGAACAGACCAAAGGCATTTTTTACGAGCGCCTAGAAACTGCATATGACCGCTGCCCTGGCCATGGCATTAAAATTCTGCTAGGCGATTTTAATGCAAAAATCAGACGGGGTAATATTTTTGGCCCCACCGTCGGAAAATTCAGCCTCCACGAAGAAACATCCGACAACAGCATGAGTTTGATTACCTTCGCGGCAGCAAAAAACATCGTAGTTGGCAGCACCAGATTCAAGAATCTCGATATACACAAGGCCACCTGAATTTCTCCTCATCAAGCAACGAGAAATCAAATCGAGAAACGTGAGCGTGAGTAAATAGAAATGTACAGGAGTCAGAACGAAGTCCGGAAATTTTACCAACGAGTAAAACACCAAACCGAAGGTTTTGGTGCAGGCACATCCTCCTGTAGAGATGAAGATGGAAACCTGGTGACAGGTACCGTGTTAAGTATCTGGAATGAGTATTTTGAAAAGCTTCTAGTATCAAATAGTGGTGGTGAAGAAAATACTCCAGAAGCAATAATATATGACGTTATATTGTATACCACCTAGCCAAGATAAGGTCAGAGTAGCAATTAATCGGCTGAAGAACAATAAAGCAGCAAGTGCCGATGGATTACCAGTCGAACTATTCAATGCCGATGGTCAGATAATGGTCAGGAGCATGCACCAGCATATTAGTACAATTTGGCTAGAGGAATGCATGTCCAATGATTGGAACCTCAGAATCCTGTGTTCCGTGCACAAAAAAGGAGACAAGACGATATGTGCCAACTATAGAGGAATAAGTCTCCTTCCCATCGAATATAAAGTGATATCCAGTGTGCTGTGTGAACGACTGAAGCCAATGGCCAATGACATTATTGGACCATACCAATGCGGCTTCAGACCTGAAAATTCACCAACTATTCGTCGACTATAAAGCCGCATTCCACAGCCCCATCCGCGTTCAGAGGTGTTTAAAGCCATGTCTGCGTTCGGCATTCCTAACATTGCGAGCGGTAACAGCCAGCTTTTAACGAATTGAGAGTCTGCTAAAGTGGATGGTATGAACGCACAAGACGTCCAGTGGACTCGAACCAATTGTGGAAGATGACAACTACAGCTTCGAGGTAGTCAACGATTTTTTTATTCCTTGATACCGCAATAAATAAATAAAATTAATGACATCAATTTTAAAATTTAGAGAAGCCCACCTCCCGCCAGACCAAACTCACACTCTGCAAGACGCTGATACTACCCATGCTTTTATATGGATACATGCGCAGGCAGATGATTCTCGGACATCGGCATTATCAGACATATCGAGCTGCAGGGTCTAAGTTGGATAGGTCATGTTGAGAGAATGGGTGACAATGCCCCAGTACAAAAGGCATATAAAACCGAGCCAACTGATGGTTTACGTAGAAGGGAAAGGCCACGAATTAGATGGAAATGGTCTTTCAAATTGGAAGAACTGCGAACAAGACCAACGCGTCTGGAAATCTTTTTTAAGCTCGGCTTATGGAATAATTGTTCTGTCACAAGCCAGCCAAGTAAGAACTTGCTGCATAATTAGAATCCAAAATAATAAATTACAGTTTAAAGACATGCCCAAACTCATCCAACATCCAATCCAAATTACAACATTACGGGGCTGCCCTAAAAGTTAGACCAATATTTATATTTTGTTAGGAAAACTTGCTACAAAACGAGCAAAATTTGAGGGCCATACCATAAACTGAAAGGATTTACCTCCACAGCTAACATCCTGTGAGGAGTAATGTATGTGCAAATTTTAAAGTTTTATCTTATAATTTAACTTAATAATTTAGCTTAAAAAAACTAATCAAAATTTCTCCCAATGTGTGGTCAAAAGCGGATATAACATTAATAACTTATGCAGATAATTCGCACCTTTACTAATAGCTAATTAAATTTATATGGATCAAACCTATATAACTATCACTCACTCATAATGCATTGAGATGAAATATCGCAACTTATTGTCAAAATAAAAACCAAAAATATATTCCCATTTGCACATTCCACGAAATATTCCACAACAGTAAATAGACAGTTTGGCGATACAACCGGTTAACTTCCAATAATTTCACTTCGAATAATCCGAAACTTAAAAAAAGACTATCAACCTTTTGTTGTATTCTCAGTCTTAGTTTGAATTTCGTCGGGTTGACATGTAGCGGAGTGTTTCTTACTTTCGTGCGATTTTTTATTTTTCCATTTTTTTGTCGTTTTTAAATATTTATTGGCTATTAAAACTAAATTACAAAACAAAAAAACTAAACATGCATAACGGACGCGTTCGTGCAGATAATGCCATCGATTTCAATAATGTCATGATGACCGATCATCAAACCGTACATCACAGCCGCCAGTCTCTGGCGGATTTCACTAATTCCGCCTACAATGAATCACAACGAGAACTTCTAACAAATTCTAATCAGTGTCGCATATTTCTAGACAAAGTTTTCAATGCAAAGAATTTGAAACGTCATATGCCGATATTTCAATGGTTACCGGTTTATAACAAAGCAGACTTTATCGGTGACTTAATAGCTGGTATAACAGTTTCACTGGCTGCCATACCCCTGGCGTTGGCTTTTGCCGGTATTGCAGGTCTACCAACAGAGGTACAACAAATAAAAAACAAACAAAAAAAAAATCATTGATGGATTAGCGATCGATCAAGCTTTCTTCACGAATTTATGTAAATTTTCGATGAAGCCCAAAAAAATATAGTAATAAGTGAAAAAAATGTTTGTTTTTTCCCTATAAGGGTTTTTAACATATATAAATATTCAAATAAACAAAGAAGAGTGTGTTATGTGTTAAAATTATTTAAATACTTAATAATGAGGTGGATAGATGAGCATGCAAAAACTAGTTATTTGTTTTCATTATAAGACTGTTAAGCAATGATTTGAATTTTTAATAATGATGGATTGCCAAATAACATAAACAAAACATATTCTCCCACATGGAAATAAACAAGAAGCAAGATAATTTAATAAATCACGTGTCATTCTATATGTATAAACAAATTAAGTTTTCAAAATATTTCTCGTTATTAGAACTAAGTGTTCAAATTCATCTCGACGATCATCTGTGAAATAATGATACAAAAATTTAACTAATAGATTTCAAAAAAAAAAAAAAAATCGGATATTTAATTTATAAAAGTGGATAAAATAGAAAGTTATCGTGTTCATAAAATAAATATTCTTCAAAGAACAACCAATTAGCAAAGCAATATAGTCGGACTGTACTTTAATTAATAACTTTTGATGGCCAACACCCACAACTCCAAATTTCAGGATTCCAGCTCGATTGGTTCACCCAAAATTCAAATTGTATCAAATTTAGCATAATTTAGTACTTATCGTACAAATAAGTACACATTTCCAAAACAACCTACATATCCCAATCCTATACTTCGACGGTAATGTTAATTTTAAATTTCAGGATTCCAACTCCATCCGTTCCTCTAAATTCAAATTGTACCAAATTTAGTACTTTTCGTATACATGAGTACACACTTCCAAAATCCTCTCCTTATATCAAGTTTTTAGTTCTATTCATTCACATGCCCGAAATTGTACCAAATTAAGTAAATTTTAGTACTTTTCGGATACATATAGTTCGAAAAAAAATCCTTTCCTACATCTATTCCATACTCCATCAGTGACCCGAATTTCAAATTTAAGAGTTCTAGCTTTACCGGTTCGCCAAATACAAATGGTACCATTTAGTACTACTCATGCCGTTCTAGTACGATTTTTCAAAAACCGAGCCTTATCTGACACCTTCGGACTAAGAGTGACCCTCACCCAATTTGAAAATTCTAGCTTCAGTCGTTTCTTCTGGGCGTCGATGGATCGTTAAGTTGGCCAGCCAGTAAGTCAGATAATTACCCTACTCTTTTATTAATAAGTTAGCTCGACATGTCGGTTAGTAAGCAAGTGAACGCGGTTAGTAAGCAGGTGGATAGTTGGGATCTTAATGATCGTCGTTATGTATAACTATAACTACACACATATATTCCAGTAAGAGAGTGTTAAGCAAGGGGAGCAAACCAACGATCTGCGGTGTCCGCAGAGGGAACGTGCAGAGGCAATACCCGACCTGTCAATCAGCATCCGTGATCGACGGGGCTCAGGATGTTGTAGGCCAACGTAACAAACTTATACAGTCCCCTTAACTTATGACGAATTTGGGTTTTAAGGGAACCACCGCCCTCCCCATTCTCGATTTAAATTTTTTAGCCCATTTTCAATGGGCTGGTAAATCAATACCAATGCTTGTTAAGGTTTGTAACTTTGCACATATATAATTGAAGATTTAAAAGAGAAGAAAAATAATTAAAAACAAAATGTTGTTATTGTTTTGTTGTTGTTTTTTGTAATTAAAGAAAAGTCCTTATTTTTGATGGCGGGCATGATAACTCCTCACTGGAACATCGGAATCCGAAAATTCCAACGGTGTACATGTACATGTCTGGCTCTCGTATGAACTAGGATTATTGACTTCGCTCTAAAATTAACAAAATGGTGGACCTTTGAAAAAATATTTTTGGAAAATCGCCGATTTTTTACCAAAAATCAAGTTAAAAATAACGTGACCGATTGGCTTTATCCTAGTTTATACGAGAGCTATACACTCCCAGAGAAGCGTTGCAAAATTTGGAACCGATTGGATTATTAGTTTTTGAGTTATCGTGCCCGCCATTCGCAAAAAAATGTTTAGAGAAAAACGCGTTTAAAGTTTGAGAAGCCCTTCAGCCGGCACTTGATGCTGATACAATAAATCGGCTATATCTTCAAGAGTTCTTGAGATTTTCACTTGAAATTTTGTAGAGACATTCTTTAATCAGTGTAGATTCGAATTATATCAACAAAAATTTTGACCCCGAGAATGGGGGGGTCCCCTTAACAATAATTCGGTTTTAACCATAAGGAATTATTAATTAGGAATATATTTTTCTATGGTGTGACGTGAAATTATTATTTATCCTGACATTTAATCAAAATGTCAACCCGAAAGGTAAAAGTGTAAAAACGTCGTTAACTTCTACCGGGCCGAACTGTTTATATCCATGACTATAAGTTGGACATTGAAGAGATTATTCGGGAAGTGTGGCCTTTGTTTAGTGGATATGTAGAAAAATTGACTTTTGAAAATCTTCTATCAATATATCAAATACATACAAAGGGGATTTTTATTAGGGCTAGGTTTAGGACTTATTTTCTTAATACACTTTTCAAAATTTCGTGAAAAGCGTATTTCTATAACCGATTTCGACAAACCATAATAAACATCTTTCTAGACTCTATGTAATTTTCTATGTAAATTTTCGTGTAAATCGAACAAACATAAGCTCATCGGCTTCCAATATATATGGAAACTTAACAAATGTCATTATATACTGAATTCAAAGCACTTTGCCAAAATTCGGGTAAATCGAACAAATATATGCTCTTTGGTGCAATATTTACTTAAAAGCAGAGAAAAATATATACGGGAGCTATATCTAAATCTAAACCGATTCCTTTTGGCTTGTTACAAAAATATGCACAAAGACATAATACCATGTACTACAATGTGGTGAAGGGTATACAAAATTTCAAATGATTTTGTGGGTGAGTTTTTTTATAGAATCGTTAAGAGTTTATCAAATGTTATGTGAAAACACAATTACATGGCAAATCGACCGTTATTTATAATTTTCGTTACGAAAATTTACACACAATGAAAAACCAAAATATCAACGTAACTCTTATGTTTCTATTGCATATTTGAAGGACATTGCTCGTTAATCTATCAATGTATATCAATTATTGATTAAAATAAATAATATTCGCCAATGTATATGACGTCATTGCCTAATCTTTACAAATAAACTGTTTTTCATATTAATATTAATTAACATAATAATTATTGCAAAATTTATTATATAAAATTTAGTTTGCTCTTTACAGTTCGTTTATGGGTAACATCATCTATACGATATTTGGATCATGTAAAGACAATATTGTTGGATCTACAGCCATTGCATCGCTGCTGACACTGCAGGTATGTCATGGCAATTGGCAAAAGTCGGTGCTGTTTACCCTACTCTCAGGATTAATAGAACTCATTATGGGTTTGACACGTTTGGGTTTTATTATTGATTTTGTTTCTGGTCCCGTGAATGCCGGCTTTACCAGTGCTGTCGCCCTAATCATCTTTACATCACAAATCAAAAATATTCTCGTAGTCAAATCCACGGGAAATTCATTTCTACAAAATTGGATATCAATGATAAAAGATATACATAATTTCCGTACAAGTGATACAATATTGGGTGTTGGAAGTATTATTGTACTGATTATTTTGAGATATATTGGAAATATTAAATTGAAGGCGAAAGAAGGCGAAGAACTTTCAAGAACACAAAAAGTTTTTAATACGATATTTTGGTTTTTGGGTGTTTCAAGAAATGCTCTATTGGTGTTTGTCACCGCCACAATTGTGGGTTATATGGAACATATGGGGAAAAGTTATGTCCAATTGACGGGTTATATTCCATCAGGATTTCCTCCAGTAGAATTTCCAGCTTTGTCTGTTGTCAATGGTAATGGAAGCTATGTCAGTGAGGCAGAGTTGGAGAACAATACCGAAAGTTTTTGGATGTTATTACAAGAATTTGGAAGTGGTTTGCTAGTGATACCACTGATATCCCTACTGGAAACTATTGCTGTTTGTCGAACATTTGGTAAGCAAGACCATTTTTAAGGTTATATATAATTTTAATATTTTTGGATTTTAGCTAATGGAAAACCCGTGGATACCAATCAGGAATTAATTACCTTGGGCTTGGCGAATATTACAAATTCCTTTGTTCGTGGATATCGTATCAACGGAGGCTTGGCTCGAGGTTCAGTGAATACCGCCAGTGGTGGCAGAACGCAATTTGTTAATGTCTATGTAAGCGTTATAGTAATATTGGCCTTATTATACTTGGCCGAATATTTCTATTATATACCAAAGGCAACATTGGCTGCCATAATTATAGCAGCTGTACTATTTCAATTACAATATCAAACTATAAAACCAATGTGGCATAGTAAAAGTAAGTAACTCACCTCTTATAGATTCCGATCCATATAATGTAATTTATTTTTGATGACTTATTTCAGAATCCGATCTCTTCATTGGTTTACTGGCATTTACGGCATGTCTGGTGGGTCCTTTAAGTGTTGGTGTATTTGTGGCAATTACCATCAATATTTTGTACATTCTATATCAATCGGCCAGACCTGAAATAAATGTAGATTTGGTTAAGGTAAAGTACTTACAAATTTTACTTTCATTACCTCTCTCACACTCTCCTCCTCTCTTCCTTTTACCTTACAGACCTCCACGGGCAAGCAGTTTTTAAAAATCACACCCGATCGTTGCCTTATATTTCCCTCAGTCGAATTTGTCCGCAACAAAATTGTAAAATCGGGACAAAAATACACCATTCCTGTAGTATTCGATTGCACGTTTATATATGCTGCCGATTTCACCACTGCCAAGGCCATAGAATTAATAATACAAGATTTCAATAGAAGAAATCAAAAATTAATATTTTTCAATTTACGTCCACGTCTCTTGAAAGTGTTCAAAACTTTAAAATCTCAATTTGTATTATGTTATTCGTTGAATTGTATTGAGAAATTGTTGGACGATCAATCGAATGGATTAACAGCAGTGAACGGTGTTAATGTTCATGAAGTCACCGAACTGTAAATATATACAACAAATGGGTTCAAAATTAAATTGGTGTGTCTAAAAGTATGCAATAGTATTAGTAATTTATTATTAAATAGCATGAAAGCTCTGAATAAAATGCTTAACAGTTTTCGTATGAAATTTTTATTAAATAATATTAATGTTAAATGTTTTTTATGTTGGAAAATACTTTACAGAATTAGTTTTTAATCCTATACTATAAAGTGTCAAAATCTCATTTCTGATTTACATTTGACAAATTTAATAGCGACAATTTTAATTGGTATGTTAGATGGGAAGGATAGATCTCAAATCTCTCAGCAAACTAAATAATTATGCAATTGAAATTATCTAATGTAAATCAGGACAAAGTATTAATATGTTAGCCGTCATAAATTACGATGGATGGGTGTTCTAATTTAAGGTGGCTGCAAATTTGCAACAAAAGTAACTACGTTAACATGTGCTATCCTTAGCAGTAACAAAGAAATTAAGTTCTAAAACAATATATTTACAATTTTTTTCCATATCGAATCTTTAATTTTAAAACATAAATATTTTTTAATAATCAACTAACTGTATTAACCCGGATAACGCCAACCCGGATAACGCCAACGCTGACTCAGGTGTCGCGAGTACCTGCTTCGTGTTCACCACCTCTGGTTTATCCTGACTTCGACAGACCCTTACCCTCAGTTGCAGTGATGTCAGCGATTTCTTAGCGCTCATTTGTCCCTTGGATGGTGCTGATGTTGGAATTCTATTATTTAAGAAGTCCCTCGCAATATCGTTCGGATAGTCCCTGCAGAACTTCCGCATGAATTTAAGGTTCCTCTTAATTAGAAAGAACTCCATATCCGTAATCGAGTCTCTGTCCCGTGTGAGTCGTCCCAGAGTTGATTCAGGATGCTCTCCCGACTAATGCGGAAGGAGCTGGTTTCCTCTATAAGATTGAGCAGGAGGTCCTTATGCCTCACCAGATTTTCGTTTACGTCATCGAGTGTAGCAGGATTTCAGGCAAAAGAATGGTCCGATAGAATAGCGTGGATCGTCATCATTCGTGGGGGTTGAATGAGTTCTGGCCATGTATAGTTCGAGACTGAGGCTGCCAAGGCCGCAACACTATTTATTTTTAGAAGAAGGGGGTGGGGGTGTATTAATATTCGACTCCACAGAAAATTTATTTTGCGAGGATTTGAGGACTCGGCAACTAAGCCTGAAAAACATGTTGAGGCGCCCAGTTATTAACAAGGCTCAGTTGTGGGCACAAGGTCGCCTTGATCAGAGGCACTCGGTCATTTTCTCCGAGACTCTTCCCCAGGACCCGTTGATTGTCCGCGACTATTTATTTTATATTCACATCTACCCAAAAAATAATATTGGGCTTCCCACTATCCGTAAGCTGTGGACGCGTCCGTTAGCAATCAGCTCTGCTCCCGTAGGCGGTATGTAAAAATATTCCCTTGTGAAATTGGATATTCCGGTTTACAAGTTTTAAAAAATTGTGTCACTTTTTGGGGAAAGTACTAGAAGGTGTAGACCGATAAGTCCCATCTTCCTACATTATACAGGCATGGTTAAAATATTAGGTTGTGCAACATTTAGCTCAAATCGGATAGTACGTTCGCATAATATTATAAAATTAAGGCAAGGTAAAAATATTACCTAGTCGACAATATACAGGCATAATTAAAATATTATGATGTGCAAAGTTTTGGTTTCAATCGGATCCACTGTTCGTATGATATAAAATACATTTTCAGCCTATTTTCGAATTTACTTGAGTTTGGATCAAAGCTGACATTACATTAGCCTAATATTGGATTTATAAACAGTTTGGCCATTTGTGAGGGAGGTACTAGAAGGAGTGGACCAATGGGTCCATTTTCGGATTTGGTGAAGATAATAGATTGTGCAAAGTTGGTTTCAAATCGGATAGTCCGTTCGCATAATATTTTACAATTTAAAATTTAGCTAAATATTGTCCATTTTGTGAAGAACTTATCAGAAGGAACGGACCGATATGTCCCACCTTTGAACATAAACTTTGTTTGAAAAATATTACGATGTGCAAAGTTTAGATGAAATCGGTTAATCCCTTCGAGAGATATCGTGCGCACCAGCCAGACAGGGCGGACATTGGCAAATCGATTCCAAATTGTCTGAAACGGGTTTGGTCCAAAGAAACATGGGAACTAAAATCAATATTTCGCGGTATTCCTAGTGAAGAGAATACTGGAATCATTATACGAGATATATTAAAAAATTGCTCTGCAAATAGTCCATTAATGTTACATAAATAGTTATGAGGCTCCGACAACTCCGGCCAACGGTCAACTACTTTTATTACTGATTTTTTACTCACTTTCTACAATTGAATACATTATTTCCATTTCTATTATCATGATTAGATGCAATTAGATATTATTACATCGCTTGTTTGACAACAAACACATTTTTCAACAAAATAGGTGTATTGTTTTAATAAATCAAATTTAATAAATATTACAATTGGATACAAAAACTATTCTTATTGGAAACACTTAGATATTTGTATATCCATATCGTTTAATGATGATCATTGCCTTGACAACGATAATGCATTTTTTCCGCAGAAATTTACATTTCTGTATACTTTTCGATAAAACACTTATAAATTTCAATGTGGTGGAGATTTCTCCTTCTTACTGATTGAAAATAATTCATATTGTCAACTGAACAGCTACATGTATCTTTTATAAGTTTACTACCACAATACCTACATTCGACATCTACAAATAAACTACCATAAAAACAAAACACCAAAAAATTCATGATTGCTACTTTTATTTCTACTTAAACTTAAATACAAAAAATATCAATTTTCGGGAATGTATATAAAACTATACAACAAATATAGAAAATAATACTCATTTTACTACAATAATACAAAAATGATACAATACAAGAGTAATTATTGTCAAAAAATCAAAACAAAAAAAAGTAAATAATTTGACTCTACAAACAAAAATTACTTATTGCAGATAATTATTTTAGTATCACATACAAAACTATGTAAGTATGTACTAATTATTATATTAAAATACATATTTAAGTACTTAAGGAATGTGTTAAATACAAGTGTGTATGTGTTCGTGTGTATACAACAGATTGTTTACAACGTATTAGGAAGAGTAATACTTAATAAAAAATAAATACTAAAATACTTTTGTAGTATTAACAACAAAATAAAAATAATAATTGTTGCTATAAATACAATAATTGTTGGCACTTGTTAACAAATTTCAAATATTAGGAGATTATATCTCAAGCATTTTTTATCCAATGCCAAATATGGATTAGTAATCCTTAAATCACCAAGAGTATCTGTGAGAGATTATTAGATTCTACTTTAATTAGTTTTCTGGTGTATGGAAATTAACTCATTTGAATGATACAGGATTTCTATAACTATTGTAATCGTTCGAATAAATATTTTAAAGGTGTGTTTTTCAAATTTAAATACTAACATTAACTTAACTTGCCTTATAACTATAACTATTTGGTTTCGAATTTCACAGTTTCGATGTGTTTTGTTCCTCTTTTCCGGACAATTTCATTTCCAATGTATTCAAATCGTAAATAACTTGTAGATTATTATTAATTCCTTCGAATACTTGGGCAACACGTTGTTGTAAATTAAAGAAGTACAACTTTTGCTGACGATTTTCAAAATCATCAATCATTGATGAGACTACCTTAGCTGCTGTAAAATCAGCTCCGTAAATGTGTGTGCAATCGATGACCACGGGTAGGGTAGATTTACGTCCTTGTTTGGTAATAACGTTGCGTACAAATTCCACTGAGGGGAATATCAAGCAGCGATCGGGTGTTAACATTAGGTATTTAATGTCGTTGGAGGTCTGCAAAGAGTTGTGGGAAATAATTAATAGGAGTTCGAATTAGTTTCTTTTTTTTGAAATACTTACGCATAAAGTTTGCACATGCAACTTGGGTCGAGCAGCATGGTATAAAATGAATACAATATTAATGCCAATACCAACAAGAATGCCCAATTGCAAGGGCAATACCAAACAAGCAACAAAAGTTGCCAAGCCGGGGATTAAGTCAGATTCTGAAATAAGGGAAACATTTATTGTTATTAATGATATTAATGTGTAAATTGAAGTCTACAATAAAATTATGTCGACCGATTTTCGGAATTTTGAAAAATTGGATGAAATTTGGCACAACTCATTTACTTGGCCCAAGGACGATCCCTATTGAAATTGGGAAAAATCTGTTCAGATTTAGCTATAGCTCCAATATATATTTTCGTCCGATTTTATGTTAATGGAGCAACAAAGTCCCCACATTTCTTCCGATTTGCACGAAATTTTGTATAGCGTACTGAATTAAGTCCAGAATGATGTGTGTTAAGCTTCGTGAAAATCGTTTCAGATTTACATATAGCCCCCATATACATTTCTGTCTGATTTTATGTTAATAAGGCATCAAAGCCCTCACATTTCTTTCGATTTGCACGGAATTTGGCATAGCGTACTGAATTAAGTTTAGAATGATGTGTGTTAAGTTTCGAGAAAATCGGTTCAGATTTAGATATAGGTCCCATATATATTTTCGTCCGATTTTATGTTAATGGAGCACCAAAGCACCTACATTTCTTTCGATTTGCACGCAATTTGGCATAGCGTTCTGAATTAAGTCTAGAATGATGTGTGCTAGGTTTTGTGAAAATCGGTTCAGATTTAGATATAGCTCCCATATATATTTGCTTCCGATTTTATGTAAATTGTGCACCCAACTGCTATTGTTTGTACATCGTAAAAATTGAAGATGGCATTTTAGAAGATATGGACTTCAAATCGATGAATTTCCAATCAAATTTCTAACGGCATGTCATGGTTTCATTCTTATGAATCTATGGTCCCAACATTTGAAAGTCGAACAATTCGAACAAATCGAAGATGAGGCCGGATATAAGACTATGACATATTAAACCCTTCCCAAGTAGTCTATAATGTATTATAACAAATAACTTACTCTTGCTTCTCCACATGGGTTTGACGACACGATATTGAATCATGAAAATAACAGCAGCCATGATGACAGCGGCCAAGGCTGCTTTGGGAATATAATAGAAAGCAGGAGTCAAATACAATAATGCCACGATGACAATAAGACCCGTATAGATGTTGGACATTTGGGTACGGACACCACTGGAATTTAAGACAGCACCACGAGCAATACCACCATTACCACGGAAACCTTGGGCAAAGGAATTCGCGACATTGCAGACGCCAACAGCAATTAGTTCTTGGGTGGCATCACAGGGTTTGCCATTAGCTTAAACAAATTAAAAAATAACAATTAAAATAATGAAAAACAAATAATTTAATTGAAAACTTACCAAAAGCCTGTACGACAGCCATATTTTCCAGCAACGAAATCAAGGGTACCACAATCAACCCAGAACCCAAACTGCTAACCATTTGACCAAAACTTTCATGAATCTCAATTGGTTCACCGTTGGTGCTATTTGTCACTGTGGTCATTGAGAATGGTGGTACACTAAATTTAGGCAAACCCTGCGGCACATAACCAACCATACGGAATATATCAATATCGGAACTCAACAAATAATAACCAATAGAAGAGGTAACAATGATGAGAACAGCATTTCTCGATGTGCCAACAACCCAAAAGAGACCAGACCAAAATTTCTGACAGAAAGATTTTTCATTGTTATCTTTGGGCCCAAAACTCATACTGGCCATGGCACGCATTGACAGCAGGACAATAATACAGGCAACACCCAAACCAGCATCATTCCAACTGATGTTGTGTAAATCACTGAATACCGATATCCACATATCAACAAATGTGTCACCTTTGGTATTGACACCAAGTAGATCTTTTAATTGGGATGTGAAAATAATCAGGGAACCGGCACTTGTAAAACCAGCACTGACAGGACCCGATACAAAATCAATAAGGAAGCCTAGCCGAAATATGCCCATTGCAATTTCTATTAGGCCTGTTAGAAATGTAAGTAAAACTGCTTTTTGCCAGACACCATGAGCCGTTTGGAATGTTAAGAGTGCCGATATGGCTGTGGGACCCACCGGAACGTCTTTGCTGTAGGAGAAGAGGAGAAAGTAATTAGATTTTTTCAATTTTTAATGACGGTTTTAATAATTCTTACCTTGAACCCAGGAGAATGTAAAGGAAACAACCCATGAAACAGCCATATAAACCATACTGGAAATAAAAGGAAATAGATTAATATTCGTATTAATATACGACCATAAATAATAAAAAATTATGTAAAAGAGTTAAGAGCGGATAATTTGGAAGCTACTATTATTAAATTTTCTATATAATATGATTATTTGGATTTTTTTAATAAAATCATTCAGAAAATGTAAAATAAAAACGTAGTTGTTTTCAAAAAAAAAATATATATATATATATATATATTCATTTGGATGAAAAGAATTTATTTTTTGAAACCAAATATTTTTTAATTATATATTTTCTGAATGATTTTATTAAAAAATCCAAAATAAATAAAAATTCTTAATATTTTTATGATAATCAATTTTAATCCTATGGTTGTTATACAAAATTTTCCCAAAATTAAATTTTAATCGCCCTGAATGACTCATAAAGCCTAATGATTAAAATCTCATTCTAACTGATTCATTTCAAACAAATAAAGGTTATGCAGCAAATTTTCCTAATTTCAGTTTACCCTTGTATCATAAAAGTTAATTTGTATAACTTAAATGTTTGTTGATTGTTTTTTAATTTAATTTTGGGCGAAATGAAAACATGATGTTGTCAAAAAATCAAGTACATACATATGTTGTACTTAATTGTAAGATAATTTTTTCTTGTATAACACAAATAGAACTTTTAGACAGGCAATGACAAGTTTATGATTGAAAACACTGGTAGATAAGTTCACACAAGATACTAAGATAAAATAGCGGCTAAAAATTTTCCGCACAACTATCAAGGTTATGTGTTGTGAATTATTTTGTCCAACAATATTAGACATGAGAGTATGAGTTTAGATAGTTTAGTAGTAGTTCCGATCCCTAAATTTTTAATATTTCCAATTAATTTAATTTTTATTCAACAATAACATGTATACAAACTATAAATATGTTGAGAAAGCTTAGTAGTTCCGACCCCTCACATTAAATTTGTATTGCCCAATTAATGTTGATATTTAAGAAGTTTGAGTAGTTTCAATCCCTCCCTTTCAAATAATATTTTTTTAATTTTATATATTTATTTTATAATTGTTACTTTGAGTAGCTTATCATCAATGTGTGCAGTACTAATTTGTGTATACAGTCCAAATTATTTAAGGGGACCCCCCACTCTCGGGGTCAAAAATTTTTTTTTAATTAATTAGAGTCTACACAAATTCAAGAATGTCCCTACAAAATTTCAAGTGTAAATCTCAAGAACTATTGAAGATATAGTCGATTTATTGTGTCAGCATCAAGTGACGGCTAAAGGGCTTCTCAAACTTTAAAACGGTTTTTCTCTTTTGCGAATGGCGGGCACGATAACTCAAAAACTAATAACCTAATCGATTCCAAATTTTTACACGTTTCTCTGTGAGTGTATACCTATCGTATGAATTAGGATAAAGCCAATCGGTGAAGATCTTCCATATTTTTTAACTTGGTTTTTGGTCAAAAATCGGCGATTTTCCAAAAATATTTTTTCAAAAGCCCGCCATTTTGTTATTTTTAGAGCGAAGTCAATAATCCTAGCTCATACGAGAGCCAGACATGTACTCTTTCTAACACCGTTGGAATTTTCGGATTCCGATATTCATGCCCGCCATCAAAAATAAGGATATCTCTTTAATTACAAAAAACAACAACAAAAAATTTTTGTAAATTATTTTTCTTCGTTTTTAAATACTGAAATATATATGTGCAAAGTTACAAACCTTAACAAGTATTCGTATTGATTTACCAGCCCATTGAAAATCTTTAAAAATTAAAATCGAGAATTGGGGTGGTTCCCTTAAATCGCTTTGTATTCGAAATGTACTAATTCTGCCATCAGAATTATTTTTTGATTCTTGTAAAACAGAACATAGAGAATAATTTTAAATGATTTTTTCGTCGATTTTGCATTTGGTTTTCTTCATATTGTTCTTTTATTTTTCGGATAGAATGTACTGTATCTCCCGAATGTAAAGATGTAGCGGTTAGGGTAATTGCATTAAATCTGTGAATAGAAAATTGTTCTATGATTACGGAAAAAATCGGGGCTCAAAGGGTTAATATCAATACTATAGACACAAGAGGTCGGGTATAAGAGAAATATTAAAATATGTTTAGGGGTCTACATATTTTCGCATTGTTTAGTATTACATTCGCCCAAACCTATTTCGTTTACTAAGGAGCAACCAAAATTTGCGAAGGGGTATTTAAACCATCCATAACTCGATAGACCGATTTCTAGTTTTTTGCGTTGTAAATTGTATCAAGATTGTATCATAACGTTGACCTCGATTGTTAAAATTTTGAATCATAAACAGTTTCCAGATAATTGTTTTTGGAAATATATTGATAACAAAATATAATATGTTTTTAAAATTTAAGTTGTACCGTTAATTTTAAAACTCGATATGTTTCCAGAATGTATACAGTTCGTCAATTTAGTCTGTTTTGGGAGTTAAAAAGGGGAGGAGGCCCCGTATTTAGACCTAATACTTGATAGATATATATATATATATATATATGCATGTATGGTTAAATTGGACGATTTTAACATGTTGGAGAGATACCAGGCGAAGTTGCCTAGTGGACCACAGCTTAGGTTTGATCTAGGTTTCATTACAATATTTGAACGTTTGGATATTCTCTCACTTCATATTAAAATTACAAAGGTTGTTGGGTTTTCTTTAAATGAAGTCTGGTTCAAATAGGACATTTAATTCGCATGATAATATAGAATTAAAATTTAGCAAACTTTATTTAAATTTGAAAGATATATTTTGATGTGCAAAGTTTGGATGAAATCTGTTATTCCTTCTGAGAGTATGCATTAGTCAGCAAGACAGAAAGACGGACGAACGGGCATTTGTAATTCGACTCCAAATTGTCTGAAAGGGATTTGATTCAAAGAAAGCCATAATGTCAAGTACATCCTTTACAAAATCTTAAATCTGATAGTAAATCTACTATAAAAACTGAAACATCGAACTAATGGCCCAAATGATGGAACTATTATTACAAAAATAGCAATAAAATTTCAGAAAAAGAACAACACATTCACCAATTTCCAATATCTCGAAGTATTCGGCTAATATACATAAATAAAAAATTCACAAAAAATAAAATAAATAAATAAAACAATTGAAAAAAATAGAGCTTGAAATATTTAAGATAAAACTTAAGATTTTCAAGGACTATCAAGAATTTTCAGGAACTACTGCATCTTAAGGGTAGAAAAATATTATTTTTAGATATTCGAGGATTTTTGAAGAATATTTTTGTTAAATCGACTGCAACAAATATGCAATAATTCTATATTAAAACATTTCTACTGGACTCTAGAGCAGACAATTTATTCCATGTGATTAGCAATGTTGTTAGGTTTTCTGAGCGATCATTCGTGGAAAAGACTATGAAAAGATACGAATGTCCATTTCTCGTCTTTAGGTGCCCTATATAAAATTGTATAACCTAATTTTTTGTAGAATATTTGGAGGTTTGGTATTTAGATTAAGATTCGAGGAAATAAATACAAAACTACTTATAAGGACTAGAGGATATGTTTTATAAAAATATTTCTCACTCTCATTAATTAAAAAAGTACGCATAGAAAATGTGTACTTTTGGTTTCTTAATATATTCACCAATGGGTTTCATTCTCATAATAAAATTTCCATCCCCCCAGACCATGAGTTCGACTTTGTGTCACAGTGTAATTATTTAAGTCTGAAAATTATTAGAAGGTAGTAAGACAAATTACGTAACACATTCTCTATGACTTAGGAAACTGTGGAGACATGGTGACATTATGTTTACCGTTATATCAATAAAAATTAGATATATAAAAAAATCGGCGAAAAATAACTTTAGGTTTATTGGTATAGATCAATATCAAAGGAAAATCACTTATGTTAAAAAAAATAGTTATTAAACATTATGAGAATACCGTATTCTTATGAAAAATCGTTATATTTATTTATAAAAAAATAAAAAATGATTCCATTTTCTAGTCTCCATATAGAACGGAAATTTATATAAAAAGGCTCCTAATGTCACTAAGAAATTAATGACTAATATTAATTGCAGTCACTAATTTTTTAGTGACTTTAAGAGCCTTTTTTATATAAATGTCCGTTCCATATGAATTTTTACATTTCTAACAATATTTTTGAGGTTGCAATAATTTTGTATAAATTGTGGTTTCGAAATGAACTATTCATTTATGTTTTTATATCCCTCCTTTTAATCAACAAATTTTCCTTAATATCCTTCCACTCACCTGCAAATCCAAGCCAGCTATACCAGCATAAGCCAAACCCTGTGGTATAACCGTCAGACCGACGGTGATGCCAGCCATAAGATCACCAACAAAATCATCACGATTATATTTGGGTAGCCAGGTTAAAATCGGCAATCGTTTGTATAGGGTTTTCTTGCGAAAAATGTTCGCCGATGTTTGTTTCAACCATTCGCTGGTCATTGTGCAGGCACCACGTTTATCCGAACTATCATCGTCTTGAACGATGCAATCACGTGAGGTATTGTAAATGGCATTCGGCGGTATTTCCAAGGACACTTCGGAACCCGAACTGTTATTACGTTGAGCTGGTTGATCCGAACGCATGGTTTTCGATTTTTTTTATGTTGTGGGCGACACTTATTCAAATTTCGGTTTGTTTTTTATTATTTTATACTAAAACACTGAAATTATTTTTTTGTTTCATAAAAAAGTAATTATTTGTTTTATATAAAACGATTGTCGGCGATTATATTATTTCAATTGTTATTTTTGTATATTGTTAAAATATTTTTTAATATCACAAATTTCCATTAATTTATCCGCGTTTTCTTTTTATGTGATCTTGTCTTTTGCGAGTCAATAACGCGAATGTTACTTCAGATAACTGATCAACTTGCGAACTGTGTTCGTTCGCCTGGCTGCGAGAAGATCATTTGCTCACAATTGTGGCAGAGGAAACACCGAAGACAGTCGACAGACAGCTGGGAGTAAAACAAAACAAAAAACAGATAACAAGTCTTCGTTATGGTTAGCATCAACAACTAAAATAATTGCCGGCATCACTCGGCTGCGGTTGCTGTCAACTTTTATTTTCCAACGAAACGAGAGTATGATTTGCAGTTACGTCGATCAACAATTGCGACGATGCCAGCAGCACCAACATCTGCTGCTATTGTATTTGACCAAATAAACAAATACCAACGGCATAAGGTGGGGATGATGTCCAAAGTCAGTCCCAAACAGAATGCAAATTTGAATGGCAGAATTTTAGGAAATCCCACAGATAATGTATTTTCCACGAAAGTGGGAGAGAGAAAGAAAGCGAAGAACCAGATGCCCAGCCAGGCGAATGTAATTGAATCCATAACTAACGAGTCGTCCTTGTTTCGTGGGGATTTTTCCATTAACTTGGCATAACAGAATATTTAGTTCTTTTCAGACTAAACGCACAAGAATGAATTATTATGTTTTGATTATATAGATTTCTTGGTAGACATTTCAAATAAACTTAAAAATATTTACTTAGCTGGCTCGGGAAAGAACATGTATTCCATACGCCGAGCGTGTCGGTCTTCTGCGCAGTTTTTCCAATTTGAAAGACCATGTTTCGAAATGTTATCTACCACTTGATCTTTCCATCGAATTAGTTCGAATTAGTAGTGCTGTAACAATTGAAGGGCATGCAAAAACACACCCTCCCCCTGGGACCCCAGGGGGCCACACCAACTTCATGCTGGATCGACAGATCCAGGGGCAACTGATACCCACGGTACGAAAAACCTCCATCTCCTGAACAACAACCGGACTAAAATCCCACACTGCCCCTCCATTCGATATACCCACATTTGCTAAATCTCTAATGTATTCATAGTAACAGCAGTTAATATATGCTTCCAGTCTTCAGTCATCAAGCACACACATAAACCCGTCTAAGACAGGTATATTTTATGCAAAAACACATTGAGAGAACCATACCCCGTCAGTTAGAAACCAGTACTTAACCGACTTTTACCAGCAGCACGTTAAAAATGTCACACGTCAAACTGACCTTTCCGACTTTGACTCCTGACCTTGCGCCAGTTAAAGTTATCAGGATCGGCAGATCCAGGGTTTTTGTTCTCCCAAACAAGAACCATACTGAAATCTCACCCTGCCCCTCCATTCAATATATGCATATTCGCTAAATCTCCAATGTCTTCATAGTAACAGTAACAACAACCGGACTAAAATCCCACACTGCCCCTCCATTCGATATACCCACATTTGCTAAATCTCTAATGTATTCATAGTAACAGCAGTTAGTATATACTTCCAGTCTCCAGTCATCCCGCACCCACATCAATCCGACAGACCTCTTTTATGCAAAAACGCATTGAGAGAATCATACCCCGTCAGTAAGAAACCAGTACTTAACCAGCCTTTTCCAGCAGCATGTTAAAAAGGTCACACGTCAAACTGTCCTTTCCGACTTTAACTGCTGACCTTCTACCAGTTAAAGTTATGCTGCATAGCCGTATAGGATGCTGATGTTCCAATCATTGGACAGGGATCATTAAATGGACTTTGTGTATTTGAAAAGTCGAAGTCGACTTTTGATCTTTGAAGAAACCGCAAAGTCAACTTGTGTTCTTTGAAATATCGTTGTATATGAATATGAGATTTAGGGGTTTTGATGTATGCGAACTCAAACATATTCCCTTTTTATTGTAATTTTATGAAATGCATGTCTTTAGCATCACGATGGACAAATGCCAAGTATGTTTTCCAAGGAGATTTTAAACCATTATTTAAAATAATAAGTAAATTAAGGCAATGTTGATGGCAAAATTTCCTAAATTAAAAAAAAATCATTTTTGTATGATCGCATTATCCAACCATGAGTCAATATTCAAATTTGTTAGTGGGGAAATTACATACCCAGTCAAAAGCCTAAAATATATAAACTGTGTTTGGTTACTTTTCCATAGTATTTACTCAGTCATTATTTATTACTGTAAAAAGAAAACCGAAGTAATTTTAGATTAAAGTGTTTTCTCCTGGCTAATTGGTCAATACTTTTGTGGAATAAATAAAACTAATTTATTTAATTTTTTACTCAACGTTTCATTGGTCTTTTTCCAACTTCTTCCGGAGTATTTTATTAGAAATTCCTAACGGCAAGACGAAGTGTTCTACCAATTGTAGAGGCTGCAGAAGGCACACTTTCGCCCCTTGGGCGAAACCACAACCTCGGGAAGCTCCCCAGGCGGCCACACCAACTGTCAGGCTGGATCGACAGATCCAGGGGTACCTAACACCCGCAGTACGGATAACCTTAAAATTGATCGCATATTGAAATACATCGAAGTGTACTGGATAAATCTTACTAGAAGAAATTAATTCAGTAACATCCAGTAATTTATTAGCATAGAACTGTTAAACTAGCTCTGTCTCATGTTGCTCTATTTCTATTTCATATTTTCTTTTGTAATTAAGAAATATATGATTTTATGATTTTAATTTATAAAAGTTTATATGCATGCGAATTATTAAAATTTGACCTTGAAAGTATTTCACCTAGTTTCAAAACTATGACATACATATGAAAATATTTAGTGTTCGTCAGTCCCGTCACAAGATTTTATTACTCCTATAGTGTAAATTAAATGAAAATGTTTGCGATTGTTTCGAAAAAAAATTATAGCATTAAATGATGTATTTGCGGGTTATGGCAAAACCAAAAAAAATTGTTAATTTATGATTTAAAAAGAAAACTATGTTAAAAATGTAATGTAAAAAAATGTGAAGAATTGAGAACGTGGAACTCATTAGAATGAATGATACTCTCAGGTTTATGGCAAATGAGGGTATATACAGTTTTCTACGACAAAAATGTGTTTCATCGAAATGTTTCTTTGGTCTAAATCCGTTTCAGACAATTTGAAGTCGATTTACAAATGTCCGTCCGTTGTCCGTCTGTCTGGCCGACTGGTGTGCACTACAACTCTCGAAGAGATTAACCGATTTCATTCGAAATTTGCTCATCTTAATATTTCTTCCAAACGTAGTTCAAGTTCGAAGATGGGAAATATTGGTCCGCTCCTTCTGGTATCTCCCACACAAAATGGCCAAAATTGTGCTCTGTATGCATCCATCTGGTACGTCGCCCACAAAACTTTACAATTTAAAAAAAAAAAAATTAAAAAAGTTTTATTCGTCTCCCAAAAATTACGTAGGCAGGCCAAGTCCAATAATGGGTTATATCGGTCCATTGTTAGGTATGTCCCCATATAAATTTACCCCAAATATTTAGTATTTTAAGCTTTTGAGCGCATTTTTCAATCGAATTCGCTGTAATTCAACAATTTGTGTTCTTATAGGGTACCAAATCCCCACACTAAAAACTATCAATATCGGTCCAC
This sequence comes from Musca vetustissima, assembly GCF_032173495.1. NCBI lineage: Eukaryota > Metazoa > Arthropoda > Insecta > Diptera > Muscidae > Musca > Musca vetustissima. Next base: position 52,942 of record NW_026877815.1, on the reverse strand, counting down.
TTTTTCGTGTAGCCACCATATAAAGGTACCCCAAAATTGACATATTTTGGGGAGTTTCAGTACGTTTTTCATCCGAAATGATAGTAAGTTTGTATGTTTGGTTCTAATTGGAAACCAAATATTCCTACAAAAATATAAATATTGGTCGATTTTTTCGTAGCTCCCATACAACGGTACCTCCAAATTTATGGAAGATTGGGGCGTTAAGACCGCGCTTTTCAACAGAATTCGTTGGAATTTGGTATTTTGTATTCGTATCTACCTTCCAAAATTTATTAATATTCGCCCAATCGGTTGGTTCCGCGTGTTACGATTGTCCTCATATAGGCGTATTTCACCATTAGACGATTTAGCCATATGTTTTAATCAAACTACATTCGGAGGATATCGAAATAAAAAACTGGGAAGTTTTAACCACACTAGGAACATTAACAACATTGGAACATTAATTTCAAGTAAATGTCAGTATACCTCTGATAGAGGGTATCCAAAGTTCGGCCCGGCCGAACTTAACGCTTTTTCACTTGTTATTTCCTTTTTTAGATTATGACTTTCACATTCCGGTCGCCTCTAATCTATCACATCAGTGAATCGATGTCGGTTTGTCCATATAAACTTTATATTTTCCCACAGGAAAAAGTGTTGATCGATTCATACTAAACACAAATAGGATGATTTGTAGAAAAAGATATTGAAAAAAGTATGTATACCCTTAACTTAAACCAATGAATTTGGTCGTAAGTCGATCGAATTCTTTCGTTTCGAATTTTACAGAGGCAGGCTAAATATTAGGTTGGGGAAAAATAAATCCATTATATTTATATGAACTATATAACTTTATTTAACATGCTTCGGAATGTCCGATTTGGTCCAAATATGCACCGTTTTGTTGCCATTTTAAAGGTAACTTCATAATGCCTCTCTCATGGAAGTCTCTATTTGCCAAAAAACGATTTTCAGAATCCTATTTAGATTATCATTAAATAAATTTAGCAATGCAAGAAAAATACGATAATCGATTGGTGCCAAGTCCGGACTGTATGGCGGATGCATTAAAACTTCCCAACTAAGCTCCCAAAGTCTGGCGAGTCACGCTAGGCCACACTAGCGTTGTCCTGGTGGAGCACGACACTTTTCCTGTTGGCCATTTCTGAACAATTGTAAATGGTTTAAAACAGTTATATGGTTTTATGGCTCCAGGGCGATGTTACGACTGCTAACATGCCGGTCAACTTCGATCGTTTCTCCGATTTTATCGACAATCGGCCTACCTGTGCGAGGTGCATCTTTAACATCAAAAATTCCTCAACGGAATCTACGAAACCAAAATTGCACATAATTGGCTGTTACAGTATCGGAACCATAAACACCATTCACAATTTTAGCCGCTTGGCTTGCATTTTCGCCTTTGTTAAAGGAAACTGTCAATTTTTTTTTTCTATGTTTACTTCCTTTTTCAACACACTGTAACTCCCAACTGAATGGACCAAACAAAAAACAGTAAAATATTTTTTTACTGCGAAATGTCACCCTTCCAACGACCATAAATCTGAAATTGTTTGATCGATACTTTACTAGAAATCTATCAGTACAGCCATCTGCCGAAAAAATGATGGATTTCTTTTTTCCCAACCTAATATTAGTTCGATTGACCAAAATTCGTGATATTGAATCATCTCATTGCGTGTTTAGTAATGTTTCCCATAAATAGGTTATTGTCTCTTAAATTAAAAAAACACGTGATCTTAAGGAATTATTATTTTAAATTTTGCTTTTACGCATTCTGGATTCTATGGAATAAATATAATCTTGATTTTTTTGCAATAAAAAATCCAGAAAATATCATCTAACCTTGGCCTAAAATACCTAATAAATAACATGATTTAATGTGAATCACATTGCAATTTAAAAGGGGGTTTCTTTATAGAAATTTTGTAAAAAGAAAAATCGTACTTGTTTTTAAATAAAATTCACATGTTTTTCTCACATGTTTCAAATGACATCGTTGTAGTCTAGTTGTTCTTTAGTTATACACCAGTCAAACTGTCGTCTAACTGAACTCCACACCAAAAACACGATAGCCAAACTAACGACAACAACAACATTAAATCCTAACAAAAAAATCATTTCTATAATCAAATTCTATAATTGTTGTATAAAAAATGTTGTTGTTGCAATAACAATCATACATGCAGCACGTGCTGGATACTATATAACGTGTTTTGATACCAACCAAGTGAATAAACGTTTAACAGGTTGGATGGTTATCCCCCAACGCTCCATTGCTAGCTAGGTGCCGAGTAATGAACTCACTTTGTGTCTCTAGTCGCTCTCCCTCTCGCAACAACATAACAAAGCCCGATTGTCATTATTTATTGTCTGTCGTTTCGCGTTAAGTATAGTTCGCAGCGGCTTGATATGTTCGAAGTGCTTATTATCTCAAGCTAATTATTTTTGTTTCTAACAAATTAGTTAAACGCTACAAAAGTTGGAGCTACCACCAATCGACCGGCATCATTTGCAACAATTATATGACACTCTAATAAACATACAAGCGTGACAATTTAATGCCTGAATAATTTTTTTTTTGCTATTTTATAGGAGACCAAAAAAACAATGGTGACGTATATATGACAACAACAAAAAAAACATCCAAATGGAATGCATTCAATTTTGCTTGAGTAAATCAAAAGGAAAAATAAATCAATAAATGATTTTAGTTGTTGTTGTCGTTTTTGTTTTAATTGTTTGTTACGTACGTCGTAGGCTACTGTTAACTTTGGATGGGCAAACAAACAGACAGATGAATGAATCGTGATTTCATTCCCATGCCTCTACACCAGCCAGTATAGGGAATGCTGTGTTTGGACCCTATTGCGTTTTATTGATCGACATTAAGCACCAGACGTAGAATAATCATTTTGTTGTTGCTACTATCAATTAATCAATCAGGAATACCGTCGTCGAGAGCCAGATAGAGAGCGGAAGACAGGGATGCAGCATTTGAAACAACAAAATTGTTAGTTTAAAGTCCATTACGTTGTTAGAAGTCTTAATAATTGTAATAAACAAAATTAATACCAGAAATAAATTTAAATTGAAATTTAATTAAGTATCGGTGCATAAAGCATAAAAGTTATGGCGTCTTATAATTGTAAAAAAATATCAAAGGAATTTTTTTGAATGGGTTGGTGTAGTATAAAATGTACCCTAATTATACCCTACCCAATTATGTTGTCAGGGTATTATTATTTGTGTGACTCCAAGCGTTTGTTATGCCGCGAAATATTGGTTCTAGGCCCACCTTTTGGTATAACGATCGTCATATCTCGACTAGCTGAGTCGATCTAGACATGTGTGTCAGTCTGTCCATTATATTTTTGTTAAATTGCTATCAATTATATTGTTGTATGTAATCGGTTGTGGGAGTTATAGGTAAATATTTACAAGGGCCTACCTATTCTTATATTGTTCAGTATCATTACTACACTGGAGGGAGGAGTGGCGTAGGGGTTGATAGATACCAAGCAACGGCTCTGATTGGCTTTAACATGGCGAAGCCCAGCCTAGGTCCAACCCCCCTAATGTTGACGACCCCCGCAAACGTATAAAGGACCTCGATCTGCGAATCTGCTCTTGGAATGCGCACACGTTGTACAAAACAGGCGCATTTCTCTCTTTGGCAGATGTACTTAAGAAGTACAAAGCCGATATTATTGCCTTACACGAAATGCGATGGAAAGGGACTGGCGTAAGTAAATCAGATGATTACGCACTGTACTATAGCTTTCATGAAAGGAGACATGAATTTGGCTGCGGATTTATGGTTAATAGGAGAATAAAAGGCCTCGTCTTCAGATTCACTCCAGTAGATGAGCGAATTGCTGTAATCTGTATAAAAGCGAAGTTCTTCTACATCAATCTTATTTGCGTCCATGCTCCGACGGAAGACAAAGATGAACAGACTAAAGACACTTTTCACGAGCGACTAGAAACTGCATATGACCGCTGCTCTGGCTATGACATTAAAATCATGCAAGGAGATTTTAATGCAAAAATCGGAAGGGAAAATATTTTTGGTCCACCGACGGAAAATTCAGCTTACATGAAGAAACATACGACAACGGCTTGAGGTCGATTGACTTCGCGGCAGCAAAAAACATGGTAGTTAGCAGCACCAGATTCAAACATACACAAGGTTCGATATACACAAGGCCACCTGGATTTCTCCTGATCAAGCAACGAGAAATCAAATGAACCATGTTGTGATAGACGGAAAACATTCGTCCAGTGTTTTAGACGTTCGATCGATACGAGGGGGGAATATCAATTTGGAGCATTACCTTGTGGCAGCCAAGGTTCGCACCTGTCTTAATGTAGCAGCAAAGTTGTGATCTAATGTAACACGGAAACTCGACGTCGAAAAGCTGCAAACACAACAGGTAGCAGAGGCCTACTCCGCTCAACTTACCCACCTGCTTGACGAAAGCATTTCTTGTCCCGATAATGGCAAAGAATTGCCCACACCCTAAAAACTGCAGCAAAAGCAACACTTGGGTACCAAAAACCACCATCAAGAAACCCCTTGGTACAATCAGGAGTGCCGTAATCCTACTGATGCGAAAAACGCAGCGTATAGGGCAACCCTGAAGACATTAGCAACACGTAATGCAATGGAGAATTATCGGGAGGAGAGAAACATATTTTCAAAAAAAAAAAAGAAGAAGAAAGAACAAGAAAAACGTGAGCGTGAGCAAATCGAGATGTACAGAAGTCAGAATTAAGTCCGGAAATTTTGCCAAAGAGTAAAACACCAAACCGAAGGCTTTGGTGCAGGCACATTCTCTTGTAGAGATGAAGAAGGAAACCTGGTGATAGATACAGACAGCGTTTTGAGCATCTAGAAGGAACATTTTGAAAAGCTTCTTTTATCAAATAGTGGCGATGAAGAAGATACCCCTGAACCAATAAGAAATGACGATATAGAGTGTATACCACCTAGCGGAGATGAGGTCAGAATGAGATGAAAGAAGACAAGACGATATGTGCCAACTATAGAGGAATAAGTCTTCTTCCCATCGCATATAAAGTGCTATCCAGCGATCTGTGTAAACGACTGAAGTCAATGGCCAATGACATTATTGGACCATACCAATGCGGTTTCAGACCTGGCAAATCCATCATTGACCAGATTTTCACTCTGCGAAAAACACATTGACACCTTCCAAATATTCGTCGACTATAAAGCCGCATTCCACAGCCCTATTCGTTCAGAGGTGTTTTAAGCCATAAAATCTGCGTTTGGCATTCCTGCAAAATTAATTCGGCTATGCAGGATAACTTTAACTGGCACAAGATCAGCAGCTAAAGTCGGAAAGGACCTCTCGGAGCCCTTTAATACTGAAAGAGGATTCAGACAAGGTGACAATCTGTCGTGTAACCTTTTTAACATCCTGCTGCAAAAGGTCATACGATAGGCAAAGGTGAACAGAAAAACACACTCTTTACACCAAACCAAACAGCAACAGCTCACCTACGCTGATGACATCGACATAATGGGTCGAAGATTGAGAGCGGTAACAGCCATATTTGAACAAATTGAGAAGGAGTCTACCAAAGTGGGACTGGCAGTAAATGGCGAAAAGACCAAGCTGATGGTATCAACGCGCAAGACGTCCAGTAGACTCGGACCAACTGTGGAACTTGAAAACTACAGCTTCGAGGTAGTAAACGATTTTATATACCTCGGTACTGTCATAAACAAAACTAATAACATCAGCTTTGAAATCCGAAGGAGAATAGTGTTGGCCAATAGATGCTACTATGGTCTGAGTAAGTAATATGTACGCCACATGGCGATGGGTGTAAAAAGTTCGGTATTTTTACTTCGATTTTTTTAATTTTTGTTTCTATTAAGTTATTTTTGAGTCATTTTGCATGATTTCTTTCCTAAAGAATAAATATAGTTTATTTTTAATTGGTTTATCGTAATTTCATCATCAACACACAAGTCATACCAGATTTAATTCTGACGCTTGTGCAAGATTTTATATTGGCCCAATCAACTCCATAAGTAGTAGAATCTAGTTAGGAGATTGTTTTGGAAAACCGCACACAAATTAATTTTAAGTACAGTTTGTAATGAGTGAAGATATGTGGATGTAATCTTGAAATTTTAATTTGCATAATGGGCTTTGTAGGCGGTATTACCAAATGGGTGATAGAGTGGTTTATCGCTATTAGAGTGTAGTTTGGGGATAAGGAGATAATTTTTGGAAAGTTTTTTGTTTTGTTTTTAATTTATATATCAGACTTGTCCAATATACCGATTATAGTTCAGCAACCTAAACCACATCTAATGAATGGTTATGTTCTTTAGAATTAACAAATCTGATGAAATAAAAATTTACATAAATATTGCCAAGTTGTGACAAATTGCAATGAAAATTGCAATCATAACAAACAACAACAAAGTGGCACACGTGCACCCACTGAGATAAACGGACTAAATCAAATAACAAATCTGCGCTAATACCAGTAATCATGTGACGCAAATTAATATGTCAATTATTCAAATAATTCTAGAATGCTACCGTCGTCGATTAATTGATAGAGGGCGTTATTGCATAATAATTCATTGATTGGTCATTTGATTTTCATTGGCGGCAATTTGTTTTTAATATTAAATAACATTTCAAAATAACAACAATCATAAATAAAACGTATGTGTATTAGGAGAAAGATGTCGTAGAAGAAGTTGAAGGAAATTACTAGTTTTACAAGATTTTCATAACTAGATTGCTGGAGGAGATGTTGAAGATGTAGTAGGTTTTAGGAAATTCCAATGAAAACGATTTTTAGTTATGGATTTTTTGTAGAAGTGATGATAATGGGAAGGAAATAGGTATGACGCTATTTGTTAAATGCATTTGTAACTTGGAAATTATATTAATTAAAAAGTCCCTAGCTTGACATAGGGTTGGCGATAATTCAATGAAATTCCAAGGTTTTTGTTAGTTGGCATTAATATTCAAGAGTCGTTCGTACACATTTTAATATTGTCAGATCGTTAGTTTATGCATTATAAATGGATTTTCCAAAAATACTTGGTATCTATTTTTGACATTTGACAAGTAGAAACTAACTCCGCCAACTTGAAAAAATTATTGAAAATCATTATAAAAAACTCAAAACCTTGTAGTAAGATCTCAGGGTAACATCTCTCTCCTTGCAGAACTGAAAGGAATCTATTTTTTTATTATTTGAATTTAGGTCGACGATCATTTTAATGACCAATGAAAAGGGCACCCAGGAGAAGAAAGAATCTCTATAGACGATATGAATAGTCTAACGATGGAAAACTGACAATTTTTGGGTTTCCATGTAACAAATAGTAGGGTCAAAATACAGGAATTGGCGTAAAATTCGTGTTTATGGAACAGTTAGCGTGCATATCGTTCTGGAACACCATAAAATGTTATCAATTTCGTGGTTTCAAAAGTATAGGTCAGGAATTCGAAATCTGTCAAACAAATTTGTTAAACCAATTTGTTCCTTTCAGTTGAAAGTCTGTCATTGAGGAAATGCTATAATAATGTTGCTGTTGCCCAAAGTTTTGAAGGAAACTAAGGATTGTCCGTTTTTCGTTGTCCCTTGGAACTGGTACTCAAGGCTTGATGATATCCTTTTCCAGGTCGATGGCTGCGTTCATCCAAAAGTTAATGTTTAGAAGCCTCACAGTTAAGTTGCAGTGGGTCTTTAGACCTTTTTTTAATTGAGATTAACCTTCAGTCTTATGGCTAATGAGTGTAAATACACTTTTATACGACAAAAATGTGCCTCATAGAAATATTGGTTTTAGACCCCATGTTTCTTTAGTCCAAATCCGTTAGGGACAATTGAGTCGATTCACTAATGTCAGTCCGTCTGTCTGGCCATCTGGTTCGCACGATAAATCTCGAAGGGTGTAACAAATTTCATCCAAACGTTGTACATCGTAATATTTCTTCCAAATTTAAATCAAATTCGAAGATGGGGAATATCGGTCCACTCCCTCTGGTACACACCCAGAAAAAATCGAAATTTTACTGAAATTGAATTTTATAACATGAAGCGAATGGACAATTCGATTTGAACTAAACTTTGCACAACCTAATATTTTAAGTATGCCTATACAGTGAACTCTCGATAATGTGAACACTAAAACTGACATTAAAGTATTCAAAAAATCCGGGAGTTAGAGATAAATAAGCTGGTCGAATCGAAAATGTGAACAAATTCGAAAATATGGACTACCACGACATTAATTTATTCACATTATCTAGAGTTCACTGTTTTGGATGTTCAAATCATCGAGAGTTCACTGTACCACCAATCAATCAATCATCGAGAGTTCACTGTACCAGGTTCAATATTTTCCGATTGGTCCAAACTATAAACATCGTAATATTTCTACCAATCATAGACCAAGTCCGAAGATGGGACCCGTCGCTTCCCTCCTTCTGGTACCTCCCCCACAAAATAATCAAAATTTTGTTGAACATTTATTTTTTATTATTGCTTAAACTAATTATCCAATTTGAACTAAACTATATAATGTTGAAAAATTGGACTTATCGGACCACTCCTTCTAGTACCTCCCCCACAAAGGGTCAACAGTTTAAAATTTCTACATCACATATGCAACGAGCAGAATATCCAATTTCATAGAAAATTTGCACATCGTAATCTATGTAAGATTAACATCTTACATAGATTATGTTCGAAGATGGGACCCGTCGGTCCACTTCTTCTGGTACCTTGTTAAGTCAATATCAAGCGAATTGAATGACCGATACTTTCATCAAATCTAGATCAATTCGAAGATGAGAACACTCTCTTTGGTACCTCCCAATAAATTTAATACAAAAATAATAAAACCTATGTTTAAAACCTCCGCAGACCATAGGCTGAGGGTATATATCTGTCGATAACACCAACTGACACTTTTTTATTGTTAAGCTATAACATTCAATTTCATATTACATTCCTTCATCCATTTTCTGCTCTATCATCTCTTTTCAGGTACTCAGGATGAATACACCGGACCAGTGGTATCCGAGTGATCTAAATCCATCGCCGAGTAGTCTTAAATGGCCACCGAGATCTTGTGATTTATAAACTTACGAGTTCTTCTAGACCCGATTCTAAACCACAAAGGTAGAGTTAGTGAGACTATCGAGGCCACTTATAGCCAATTTTCGATTTGGTTAAACATAATTTAAACATACTCCCTCCCACCTATTCACTCTGATCAGATCTAAAGATTAAAGTACAAACGTCGCTACTCCCGTATTTTCAATGTCCGTAATTTAAAGGGATCAATGAAAGAAAATAGACATTCTGGCGGTGCAAATACATTGGAGTTATGGTGACATGGTTCCATATTATAATCTGCGAGGAAGAAACCGAAATATCAATTTAAAGCCACTTCGATTGGTAAATGCCGTCAGGATCTTGAAAAGGGACCGACCTTCTAACAACTCGAAATGGTTTATTACACTGTTGCACAAAATGGAACACTTGGTCTGGGGCGTAAAATTCCTTATTGGGACGAAAGCCCTTGGCGAGTATATGAAGAACTCAGAAGGCCAAAATCGCCATAGGTCAAGTTTTGGAATTATGGAGCGATTAATGTTTTTCTGGTAACTCTAAAGGTCATGTCCTTATTTTCTTTAACTTCTTGAACTACAAAAATATATCTCACTATGCCAAAAACATATTAATAACATTTATTCGCGGAACATAGATCCGAATAGCTATTTTTTATACTGGATTTCAGATAATTAAGGTCTTAACTGTTTTTCGTTCCAAACGATCCTAGAACAATAGACCGTTTATATTGTTCTAGCATAGGATCCAGTTAATTGTTAAGCCGACAATTTATTCCCTGTGATTAGCAATATCGGATCTATATCCGGCAAATACATTTTATTAATTTGGTAAATTTTAACCCCCCACCTAAAAAATCTAGTTTTGTGGTAATTAGTTTACAGTTCAAGGAAATAGGCCAATGGCCTAAAACAGAGATATAAAGCCTTTTCTTCATGAACTTTCGAACTATGACGGTTTTGGTAAAATCATGGCCCGCATTCTCACGCATTAAAAACTCGTCAAATGTATAGTATTGATTTGGAGTCCGGTTACTCATATTAATTATATTAAAAATACATTGACACGTTGAAATATAAATGATAAAATAACACAATTTTTTCATAAAATAAATTATACATTTAAAGAAATTATTTTAAAAAAATGTAAAAATGTGAATGCCAAATTAGATCGGCAATTACTTGATTATACCTTACGAAAAAAAAACAACAAACAAATCTTCACATCTGGAACAAAAATAAAAGTTATTTATTTATGACTTGTTTCTATAATTAATTAATTTTTAATTAACTAATAATAATGACAATCATTGAATAATTCAAAAATTCGAAGAAAAAACACCTAAGCGAACAGAACTAAAATCAATGTTAATTTAATTCAATTTTCCACTTAACATTATAACAAAAAATCAAACAAAAAAATTAAAATTAATTCAATTACGAATGAAAGAGAACAAAATTAGCATAAAATTTAGTTTAATAAACAACAAAAACACGCTATGATTATTAAAATCACACTCGCCATTAATTGTTTGCTGGAAACAGCAACAGCAAAACAAAAAATTAAAAACACTTCAAACACTCATGGAATTTTAATGGTTTTCCAGGCGTGAAATGTATGATGGGAACTGGTATTAAAGTAAAAAATAAAACTACAATAATAATTGTAATTATTATAAAAACTGACATTACACAAATAAAATGTCACTTTGTGATATCGACTTTATGTGATATGAACAAGTTGTTGAACGTCCAAGGGATATTATCAACTCAACACAGATACCAATTTAATACAATACGCCATGGGCAAACGATTAAAAACCTTCAATGCGAAAACTATAATTAACTGTTTTTTCGAAACTTGAATAAAAATGGATCAATTGAAACTCTTGTCACATTACTACAACATTGGAAGTGACATAAATGTTTAACCAACAAGTTCTACTACAGAGGAGATCAAGAAACTTTTTTATTCATTGATAAATAAATACCCATTAAACAAAGGCAAACAATTAGAGTTATAAAAACAAAAAAAAATGTAATTACAGTCATACATATATATCTAAAATCGATCGGGACTCTTATATGGGGTTATATCATGGTTAATTGTTATCAGGAGAAAACGAAATACCAAACTTTACTTAGGATGAGGATTTTGTAAGTGGACTATATAGAAATATTGAAGATGTTCTGGAATGGTTAAATTGCAGCCAATATGTAATCCTAAATCCTGGGAACCTTTGAGAACTCAAAATATCAAATTAGAGCAGTTCGATTGAAAAATCTGCCCAAACAACCTAAATTTATGAAGTACCATTATAGGGAGATAACCCAAACTGTGGACCGATAGATGTCATTTTTAATACCACATATTCTAGGAGTAATATCAATGCTCTATTGTGATTTCAACGGAGAGACATACATGGATAAATCAAATATCGAAACACTCTAAAATATCATTGCAAAGAATTCATTTGAGAATACTTTGTTATTCGCAAATAAATTGATGTTCATATGTATGTCTTCGAGAAGAAGGAAGACAGATACAAACCATACAATTAAATTATATAATTGGTTTTGCAATTTTAAATAATTACTTTATTTGTAAACAAATAAAGTGTTTCGATGAAATGAAACAAAAATAAATAAGTGAACAGATCGCTACTTTCGATCGTGCTGAAAATTTTTTATACCCTCCACATTCAAAATACCTATAATAAAACGGAGCTACCAGAAGAAACCCCATGATGGGCTAGTACCTAATATTTATATAAAAAGTGACGCAATATGGAAAATATATCTAGTGAAAGGTTGACTATACTAAAATGGGAACGTACTTTAATAATTTTGGGTGAGGCGGACGCCCAAATAAAATTTAAGTAAATTTTGATGAAAAACTTTGTGAAAATTCCACATATTACTGAAATTTACGAGGTACCATTAATGGGAGCTACATTAAAAAGTTGACCAATATTGATATTTTCTGGTAGGTAAATTTGCTCCTAATATTTGTTGCTGAAGCTATCCGTTTAGTAATATTAAATTGGGTTTAAAAACGTGCCCAACATCCCCCGAAATATCGAATATTTGGATGTAAATTAAATGGGGCTATACCAAAACGTGAACCGATATATCCCACTTGCAGTACTAAATATTCATGCCTGTTCACAATTTTAGAGCTCTATCTTAAACATTTTAAACTAAGTTAAAAAGTTAGGAAAATGCTACTTTATACGATAGCCATATACTCACCGAGAAACGTGACGAAATTAACTTGGATATACAGTATATATCGGGTATAAGAAACTCTATTTCTTATATGCGTTTTTTCTTATATGTGGCATCGGATTTAAGAAAGTATAAGCTCGGTGTTTTTGATAATCTTTCTTATATGCGTTTTTTTTTCTTATATGAGATGTGCTTATATCCGATATCTACTGTACTGTCAGATTATCAAGTCTAAATCCTTCAAGAGTAAATATTTACTACGAAGGATGAACATTTTGCAATTTTCACACAAAAATCTGGGTCTATTTCATCTATATGACTGACTGATTATTAACGCCCAGGCGAAACGGATAAAGCTAGAAACTTGAAATTTAGCATGTAGTCGGGTTTGGGGCGTAGGCGTGGAAATTCGGTACTAAAAAGTACTTAAAACTGTATTACGGGGGAATGGAAAGACCAAGTAGAAAACAACATCTTGGAACGTGGACTTCAAAATTGGTGGATTTGCGCACAAGACCGACACGCTTGGAAATCTTGTTTAAGCTCGGCTTATGGAACAACCGTTCAGTAACAAGCCAAGTTAAGTAAGTAAGGTTAGGTTAGAATTTTGGTATTCAGCTTTGCCTACGATAAGCGAAGTGGTATATGTGAAAAAAATTTGGAATTTAGTACTAAAATGTACTAAAACGTACTAAATATTATACAGTAAAAACTCGCTAATCCGGATAATTGATTGCAGACCCCAATCCGGATTACCGAGATTTCCGGATTATCGAGTTTTATTAATTGGTTTAAATTTATATTAATTTGGTGATAATTTAATTATTTTTATGCTTTTATTAAAAATGAAAATTATTCATTTCAAAAATATGAACTTTGAATATAATAGGTAACATTTTCAATTAAATTTGCAACGATTTTTTTATTAAAATAAAAAGTAACGTATCTTTACAATCCGGATTTTTGAGTCAAATAGGTCAATCAATCCGGATTATAGGATACGCAATGGGTTGTGAAATGCAGTCCGGATTACCGAATAATCCGCATTGTCGAGGTTCGGATTATCAAGTTTATACTGTATTTGTATGGATTAGGTATACATTTCTGAAACTTGGTATGTAGCTTAATCTAATACAAATAGAATGATTTGCAAAAATAGTTTTGGAAATTGGTACTAAAATGGTACAAAAAAGTACTAAAACTTTATTACAGCGGAACGGTTGGAAGTAGAACACTAAAATTTGGTATACTGCTTTGTTTATGATAAGCGAATCAGAATGTGTGAACAAATTTTGGAAATTAGTACTAAAGGTACTAAAAAGTACTAAATATTATACTACAATAGAGCAGGTAGGGATAGATATCTGAAATTTGGTGTGTAACTTAAGATATTACAAATAGAATGATAGACACACATATTTTTGGAAATTAGTACTAAAATGTACTAAAAAATTGTAAATATTATAACCGATAGATATAAAAATGTTCAACTTCGCATATAGCTTTAACTATTACAAATAGAATGCCATGCATAACATTTTTCGGAAATTAGTACTAAAGTGGTGATAAAAAGTACTAAATAATAAAATACAATGGGAATGTTAGAAAACTGAAATTTAGTATGTAGCTTACTTTATTACAAATAAAATGCTATGCATAATTTTTTGGAAAATGGTAGTAAAATGTACTTTTAGTACTAATAGAAGAAAAAGAAATCTGAAATGCCGTACTTAGATTTAACTATTATAAATAATATGTTATACGGTAATAAAATGGTACAAAATATTAAATTATAATGGAAAAGTTAGAGATTGAAATCTGAATGTTTGTATGTAGCTTAACTATTACAAATAGAGTGATATGCATAAATTGTACTAAATTTTGTACCACTGTGAACGGTACAAAATATAAATTTAACGTTAGAGTACAAAAATCTCCGACTCTTAGTTCAAGTAATAGGATTAGTTTATTGGAAATTCGTACTAAATAACACCGAAAATACAAAATATTGCACTGTGTGGGAATACGCCAAAAATTTAATAAATTGTACTCAGAGTACTAACAAGTACAAGTACTAAATATCGTGTACGGTAGAACGAATAAAGATAGGAACCTGCTATTAAATACTTATCTGGAACTATGACAATAAACATGTGTACATAAATATTTTCCAGAAATAATTTCTAAAAAGTTTGAATACGGCGGTACGGGTGGATATAGAATTTGGCGCAAGACTTCTTCTATGAAAAATAATGCTTTTTGCAATTTTGTTTGACATTTGTACTTAATGTATTAATATTGTATACGACTGAACGAGTAGAGCCCTAAAATTTTTTATGTTTATTTAGCTATAAAAATTAAAAATTTATTTTTTTTTTTTAAATTTGTACTAAAAGTATTGATTAGGAAAGGTTAGAGACAGATATCCGAATTTTAGTATTTATCTTTGACTATGGCAAATAAATTGTTTTACGGAAATATTTTTCGAAAATTTTTACTAAAAACTACTGGCAGTTTAAACTTCCGATGTAGTGAAAACGGACAAATAAGTGAAACAATGCAAACAAGCCGCTGAATACAACACGTACTAAATTGTTGGCACTTTTAAAAGCAAATGTTTCTAAAATTTCTACCATAACAGTAATGATATTTGTTTCCAATGAAGCGACTAGCGATGTAATGATTAATGGGCGGGATCTTTATGTCAAGGATATACGAAAAATACCGACAAATGTTTCCAATTAAGATTTTGCAACACGTAACGCACCAGGAATACTAAATTTATGTAATTTAAATGGAAAACTTCCCTATAAAGGCAGATCTCTGCATAAAAATGATGCGCTGTGCAAAATATTATATTACAAATTCGTACTATAAGCTACACAATTACTAAAACTTACTACATATTTTACCATTAGCATTAAATTACCGAAAGGAACAAAAAAGTTTAAAAAACTTACTATTGCATTGTTCCATCGGGAGGATCGAGAAAGTAGTAAATTTTCAGATAAATATAAGAAGAAGAAGCATCAACGGTTCTGTTGGAAAAAAATGCGGAGTGAGATCTGAGATTTTCTTAAAAAATTTTAGATATAGTACCTATCATTATTCGAAATATTTATACTTAATCCAAAAATATATTGTGTAATTAAATTAATGTTTATTTTAACTATAAAAAATCCGCTAATGACGTGGCGGGCCTATGCTAGTACTCTATTTATTGAGGGCAGGGACCGAAAATAAGAGTTATTTTTTAAAATGCAAACAAAAAAATCATCATGTTAGAGACAAGGGACACCTATAGTGTCATATACCAATCGATTCGTATTGTTGAGCCCATTATGGATATTGAGTGATCTTGAGAAAACACTCTCAGTTTCCATGTTAAGGCTTATTATTCAACGAAAAAAATAAACGCCGATTTTTAACTGTTAAAAATGACTGTTATTTTTTCCGTTAAAATAAAAGTCTTTTAGGGATTTTTATTGTTTTCGTAAAAAATAAAAGTCTTTTTGGGATTTTTATTTTTTCCGTCAAAAATAAAAGTCTTTTTGGATTGTTATTTTTTCCGTCAGAAAATACAACTCTTTTTGGGATTTTTATTTCTTTCCGTCAGAAAAAAACTCTTTTTACGTAAATAAACATATACAGTTTGGTACCAGTTATATAATCTTTGACCTAATAGTCAGGGGAATGATTATTTAATTAATATCCATGATTTGGTACACTACACTATTTTTTAAAATGTTATAACAAATATTTTTTTACCTTTGATCTTGATTACTTATTGTAATAAGGACGGTGATTTATAAATTGTAATTTTATAACTGATTACAAGTTGTATAAGCTTCTTTACGTAGAAAGAGTTTTATTTTCTGACGGAAAAAATAAAAATCAGAAAAAGACTTTTTTTTTTGACGGAAAAAAATAAAAGTCTCAAAATCACTTTTATTTTTGACGGAAAAAATAAAAATCCCAAAAAGACTTTTATTTTTGACGGAAAAAATAACAATAATTTTTAACAGTTAAAAATCGACGTTTATTTTTTCCGTTAAAAAATAAATAATTAAAGTGGATTTTTTTTATTTAGGCCATAAAATCAAGGACCGTTACGGTCCCTGATTGAGGGACCATTTCATTAACTAAATATTACCGATCATTATCAACAACAACAGGATCTTCTTTTCTCAAACCGAACATACATGTAAAATTTCATGACGATTGGTCCATAACTGTGGTGTTTAATAGACGGACGAACAGTCGTTACAAACATTTGAAGATCTTTGAGTTATTATTAAAAATTATCAATTTTTGTTCATTATATTGATTTCAATGTAGAACCCCTGAAATTCGGTATTTTCGGGATTGTCCGCACGTTTTTCAACCAAATAATAATAATAAATAAGTAATGATACTTTAGGAACTAGGTATCATATACGAAGGCTTTTTCTTTCAGTGTAATTTTAGGATATTTTCTCATAATACAGTCTACCAATGGATACTCTTTGTTTCTTTTTTTTTTTGTCTGCTTACATTAATTCTGTCTTTCCCCCGATAAATGAAGACGCGCAAAAGATTTTATTACGTATCATTAAGAGTAACAAAAAAAGAAGTGACCACAAAATTCTCAAAACAAAAAACTCTTTCAAAATGTTTGAACAACAAAAAAGGGCTAAAATTATAACATTTATGATTAATGAAATGTAATTTTTCCACTTCAGGTGGTTTTGCAAATAATCCCCGACAAAGAATGGTACCGGACATTATCCAAAACATTAAAAAAGTCTGCAAAAACTGGCATTGAAAAAATCACATTTTGGTATTAATGACTGGAATTTATTTATAAATTCTTCTTTGAAAACAAATTAAAAGTGACCAATGGAATCGAACAGGAAAAAACCATACCTATTAAAAGAGTCAATGGTGCAGTGGAAAATCACAAAACTCAATTAGTTAACCAACTGTTAAAATTTAATAAAAACAATAAATAAAATATAACATATGGTTAAGCTTCTCACGTGATCTCTGGTTTTTTGTCTAGTATTTGGTGTTGAAGAATTTCACGTTTTATTTGAATTAATTTCATTTGTTTTTCTGTTTTATTCATTTTCAATCATATATTGCACAATGTTTTTTTTATTATTATTGTTTGATGACTTTTTGTCCTGTCGAACAACCAATTGAAATAATTTAAAAGTGTTGTTGTTTGTTTTTGTGCTGTTGTTGCGTGTGAATGCAAATTTTGTTGCCGTATGATATAAAGCCCAACATTTGTTTTATTTCATTTTTTGTTCGATTTATGATGACTTGTACTCTAGCAAATGACGGCTGCTGTGTATATGTGTGTCTGTGTGATGTAGGGCCGGAACGTGATTGTTTTTAAGCGTTCAATTTAAAAAAATGATTCACGTGCCAGTTTAAACGCCGTTCTTCTTTGTCAGACAGTTACAAACAGCAGCAGATAACAGAAAAACTGCCACTCATACTAATAAAGGACTGACCGACCGACCGACCGATCAACGGCTACTGTTTGTCAGATTGTGCATTGTGGTGGACATCAGGATGCATACTTAATTGATTCTCTTTATGCAGGTTTGGGAATTCCAGCAAATGCGGCGGAAATATTTCTATAGTCATTGCGCGTGTATGTGTGCGTGTGTGTATACACATTTTGTTAATTTAGTCTAAATACGTCACGATACAATTCTGTGAACTGTAATTGTATGCGCTTGCTTTTAATCATTACCTGATTAAATTTTTAATTAAAATATATATTTTATTGCACAGAGATTTAACATTAATTTTAACTGTTTGTGCTTTAAGGTTCGTAAAGGCAATTCAAATGGAAAGTAATTTAAATGTTGAGGTGTCTATGGCTTTTTTCATTATTGACCTCTAAATACGAGAGCAAATCAATCAATTTGTATTAGGTCTGCGACTTTTCAATTTCTTCATTATATAGATAGATGAATTTGGTCGAGGACTATGATGAAGTAGTAACCAAAAATATAAATCTTCTGTCACCGATTCAGAAATTCAGTTGTCAATTTGTATACCCTTCACCCTTTATTATAACACTGTGGGACAGTAAAATCGAATGAGAATTTTTTATGTAAACCGTTTCGCCTTTTAACTCGATTCTATGTGTGTCCTTAATTTACTCCAATTATAACGCGATTTTTCATCCTCGCAATATTCTACAAAAATACCGATATAATATATATTTCATCCGAACTTTGCACAACGCAATATTTTTACCAATCCTATCGGTCCTCTTCTTCTGGTACCACTCAAACAAAGTGTCAACATATTGAATATTCATAAATCTAATATAAAGCGAATGGAATGTCCGATTTGGTCCAAGCTGTGCACATCGTAGTATTTCTTTCAAACTTAAATCTAGTTCGATTATAGGGAATATCGGTTCACTCCTTCTGTTACCTCCCCCACAAAATGGTCTAAATTTTGCTGAAAAATAATTGGGAACAGACCATCGGATTTGAACCAAACTTTGACACCCAAATATTTCAATATATCGGTCCACTTTTTCTACCTCCTCCCCTACAAAGGGTGAATATTTTGAAAGCTTTTAAATCGCATATGCTCATATCCACCAAGAACCGTGTATATGCCTCCCCAATCTATTTTGGATAAAATTATTCACGTATCCCTATATTTTATGATGCATTTACTCAGGAATATGGCTTATAAATGTTTATATTTATATACAAAATAAAGCGACTATACACGCGGAATTCTCAAATTACGTATTTGCAGATGTTTCTACTTTCAATGTACTTTTGACCGCAGTTTTATTGCGTGGATTTGAATACGGCTGGTCTCAGTAGATCCAGCACGTAAAAAACTAAAATCACGCGGGGTTCAACCCAATAAATAGGTTTTTTATAAAAATGTTCTTGAGATATACATCAATCGAAGTGAAATCACCAGTCATACGATCCTATAATAAGTTTAGGGCTTCAATTAGCTCGTCCGAAAACAGGGAAATTTAGGCTTCAAAATGTCAGCATCCGGCTTAGTTGAATGCGGTGGAAATATAAAAAAATCATACATTAGAACTATATTGACAATATGGTGTTCTTCAATTCAGTCGTTGAGCTCAAGTCTGTAAATGGTGTATTTTAGTCATAAATTAGAATTAAGCAAAAAAAATTGTTTAGCTTCAGCATATTTTTACCCATTTTTACACTCTCCATCGTTGTATGTTTTTTTTTCTCAAAATAATCGTTTCTGACCCCATGAAGTATATATATTCTTGATCAGTGTAAAATCCTAAGACGATCTAGCCATGTTCATCAGTCTGTTGTAATCACTCTAGCATCTGCAGAAACTGAGCTAGCTGTCCAAAAATTTGCACAGAAGTGTCTCGAATTTTTCTCTATTTTGAACACGTTTTGAACCGATATTTTGGGTTCTCATTAGGTATTAAAGGTCTGTATTTTGAGTATTGTTAAAACATTTTTAACCGAATCGGCTGTATTTTGATATTTTGGGTTTACCAAAATGTAAATATTGACCGATCTTTATCAAAACAGTCATGCTTATACTTTGGCCCGATCAGAGATGGCCTGTCAGAAACAGTGACGTAGATGACATACGTTTCCGTCGTATAATACATACGTCAGAAACGTCGGAAACCTACCCAAATCCATTAGGTGTTTGACAAAATAGCTATTTCCATTAATCAATTTGGAAATTACGCATGCTTTACTCAAATCCATAAAAAAATTGAAAATTTTCTTCTCAAAAATATTTAGAAATTTTTATCAGTTCTAACAAGTAGTCAGATATATGTAAAAATAATATATATTCTTGAAAATAACTTTATATGCTGAAAATATGGAAATAAATGACATTTTCTACATTTTATACAGGTATATGAGGTTTTTTCGACGTTTACACCTTTTTGACAGTCGGGGCAATTCAAAAATTTATTTATTTTATTTTCAGATATTTTCAAGCTTTTAATTGTTTTTCGCTACTATTAAACCGTATTTCAATTTGATTTGAGTAGTATGCAAAGATAACAAATGTCTTTAACCATTTGTCAAGAAATTCGCGAATTACAACAAATAGGAATTAATTCGATTTATATTTGAAATACAAGATGAAATACAACCGCTATAACTTTAGTGTGCAGCATCCGAATTTGTGAACGCGAACAAATCAGCATATTTTCCTTAGCCTATATACCAAAAATCATGAAAGCGCTCATATAGTCGGACCGGGCCGACTATATGATACCCTTCACCACTTTGGATATATTGTACAAATGTATCCTTACATTTGCATGTCAATGTTCCCTCGAAGGAACATACGCATGTCTTTCTGCAACCTATGATAAATTTAATTTCATTCGGGCAGATTTAAAGTCGTCTGCGTACCATGGAACAAATTTATGGAAAGCGTTTTATAGCAAAAATGATACACGCTATTCGGTACGTCGCACTGATAAAAATTTTATTTCAATCAGACACTCGTTCGAAGTACATATGGAAGCTAATGCTGCATCTTCACCAATTTCAACAAAACGCAATAACGTCATTCAAGTCTCAATTTGATATATTGTTCAAAATTTCGTGTTATTCGCACAAACATTAGGAGTTTGGAGAGCCATTTTCGTAAAATCGGACGAATATATAAATATGTGAAAGCTATATAGAAATCTGAACCGATCCTAATCTTACCACACATGATTCTAAACACAATTCAGTACGTTACGCCAAATTTCGTGCAAATCAAAGGATATATAGGGAATTTGGTGCACTATTTACCTAAAATCGGACGAATATATATATATATATATATGGGAGATATATCTAAATCTGAACCGATTTTCACGAAATTTTACACACATCGTTCTAGACTTAATTCAGTACGCTATGCCAAAATTCGTGAAAATCGAAGGATATATAGGGACATTGGTGCACTATTTACCTCAAATCCGACGAAACTATATATGGGACCTATATCTAAATCTTAACCGATTTTCACGAAATTTAACACACATCGTTCTAGATTTAATTTAGTACGCTATGCCAAATTTCGTGCAACTCTAAGGATATATAGGGACTTTGGTGCACTATTAACCTCAAATCGGACGAAACTATATATGGGAGCTATATCTAAATCTGAACCGATTTTCACGAAATTTTACACACATCGTTCTAGACTTAATTCAGTACGCTATGCCAAAATTCGTGCAAATCGAAGGAGATATAGGGACTTTGGTGCACTATTTACCTCAAATCGGACGAAACTATATATGGGAGCTATATCTAAATCTGAACCGATTTTCACGAAATTTTACACACATCGTTCTAGACTTAATTCAGTACGCTATGCCAAAATTCGTGCAAATCGAAGGAGATATAGGGACTTTGGTGCACTATTTACCTCAAATCGGACGAAAATATATATGTGAGCTATATCTAAATCTGAACCGATTTTTCCTAATTTCAATAGGGTTCGTCCTTGGGCCGAATAAGTGACCTGTGCCAAATTTCATCCAAATCGGATTATAAATGCGACCTGTACTTTGTTTACAATTTACCATGGACAGACAGACGGACGGACGGACATGCATAAATCGTCATAGAAAGTGATTCTATGCATATTCTCAAAAGGAACCATGTGTCTATCTCGATTATTTTTGCCTGTTACAAACATATGCACAAATACATAATACCCTGTGCCACAGTGTGGTGAAGGGTATAAAAATTTGGATTTCATCAAAACTTTTCCCGTCTTATTATTTCTTCCAAACTTAGTTCAAGTTTGAAGATGGGAAATATCGGTACCATTCCTTCTGGTACAGGGGCTAGGTCTAGGCCTAAACGCGGGCAGTAGTTCATATAAAGTTCATTATCGAACCATACTTTCTAGTTTTTTATCTAGATATCCTCCGCAGGAGAAATTATTACAACAGAGTCTTAGAACCAAACCCAAAACGCCAACCCAAAAAAGGGAGGAATATTAATAATTTTTATATTAATAATTTTTGCAGCGAATTCGGTTGAAAAAAGAACTCAAGAACCCCTAAATACCGAAAATTGGGTGTACCCTTATCCGAAAAAATTGACCTATATTCATAATTTTTTTGGTGGAGGGAATTTATGGGGACTAACCCAAAAAGGCGGCGAATATTAATAATAATAAATAAAAAATTGGTAGGGAGATTTGTTACCATATACGACTAAAAATACCAAATTACACCGAACTCGTTTGAAAAATGTGCTCAAGAACCCCACAATATCGAAAATTGGGGGCTATCCGAAAAAATTTACCTATATTCATAATTTTTTGTGGAGATATTTGGTACCTATTAAGAACTCGGTGGAAAAATATGATTTTGTTTAAATCGAACAAATGAGCTGAACAAAATTCCATCCAATTGGGATCATAAATGCGAACTGTACTTTGTTTTCAAGAGTACATGGACGGAGGGACATGCATACATCGGAGGGACATGCACATAAAGTGATTCTATACATATTCCCAAAAGTAACTATTTCCATTTTTTAATATTACAAACATATCGCTCATTTGCTGCAAGACAGGCATAACTAAAAAAAAACGTGATTTTCGAGTTAATGATGCACGATTGTTCGTTATAATAGACCTAATGTTGTGTAAAAAATTCATATGTATGAATATCTCTTACACACTAATTGAAAAGCTGTAGAAGAATACTTAAAATGAATTTTTCTGCAAAATCGTTATTTTTGAGTTATGCCTGCCTTGCAGCAAATGAGCGATATGTATAAAAGAATAATATTCTACAACACAATGTAGTGTATGGTATAAAGACTGCATATACCATTCACTTGCGAAAAATTCTAAGTAAACCTTTGGCATGGTAAAATACCGAAACAAATTTATTATTAATCGCTATAAAGAAATTTATAATAAATTGTTACTGATTAATCTTGTGTTGACATTAATTAATGTATGCAAAATATAATATTTTTTCCACTAATCAATATTAACATAAATTAGTGTTGGGATTTTTTGCTGCTGCAGACCTCTACATTGTTGTTATTGCGGCTTTTAATTTCAATGGTGATAATTAGTTGTAATCAGAATATAATTGGCATTTTGTTTTTATGCATTCAACAAAGGTATGGATTTTAGTATTTATCACCTGAAGGTAATGACAAACAGCCGTAATCATTTGTCGTTCTAACCACAAGAAAATCGTTTATACACAAATCGGGAAGTAATTTAATATTTCTTTTGGAATTATTAATGTTGTGGCTGTATTATTCGGTACGGTTGTATAGATGATGAAATATGGTAAGTGGATTAAATGTTATTTGGAATTATGGAGAATTTCAATAGCTTTAGGGGATTATTTAAAAGACATAGTTTATCTGTCGTTTTGTGGTGTTTAAAAAATTAAAAATTACATAGGGGAGACTGGGGCACCTTCGGCACTTTTTTTAGAGTTCTATATCTCAGTACTTACACAACATATATAACAACTTTATGACTGATTATTGTCCTCGGACACTTAATTATAAAAAATAGTACCAAAAAAGATATAAAAAAATAGTATTAGATAAAAAATTTTACAGTTTTGTTAAAAAAGTCAAATTCGCCGAATGTGCCCCAACCCGGGGTAGCATTGGCATTTGATGGCACATTCGGCACCATAGTCATAGCCGGGTAATTGTTATCGCTATCAGTCTGGTTGAAATTCTGATCCTCTAAAGGCTCTATTTGGTTTTAATACGCCACACAATGTTTGAATTATAGGAGTTTATTTTCTAGCGGCGGACGTTTACGTCTCAAGTTCGCACACACCATCAGAAATAGAGGTTTCCTATCGCATTTTCGTCAATACAAGCACGTTTGATCTTATATATGCACTTAAAGGATTAGTTTTAAAGACAAACTCAAAAATATTTTAAGGAAATAATATTGCACAATCTGTATATGGCCGAATGTGCCCCACTTTAAAATGCCGAATGTACCCCGAATGTACTTTTTATAGTTTTTTTTCATTATTTTCGATCAGTTTTGTAAAAACATTATATTTTTAAATATTTTTATAATACACATCGTAGTTAACCACTTTCTAATAATATTGTCTTAAAAATTTAAAAAGTTTTATACACGAAATACTTACGAAATGGAATTTAAATATTACAGAAACATCTATAAAAATACAAAAAACCCATGTATCTAAATAAGCTTATTAGCTAGAAATTTCAAACTTTGTGTCAGTTATTTATTTCGATATTCGATACCTATGTATCGAAACTAGTGATGTACGGTGAGAGCTTCATATCGAAAACGCGATTGCCGAAGGTGCCCCAGTCTCCCCTACTCTATTATATTGTAACATGGGAAGTACAAAACATATTCAGAAAGATCTAAAATTTACATGAAATCAGACAAAGCTAAATCTGACAAATTTAATTTGGCATACATCATTCTGGACTCAATTCAGTACGCTATTCAAAAATTTGGTTCAAACGAATAGACGTTTGTGCACAATTTCTATGAAATTAGAAGAATAAATATAGGGTGACTATATACATCTGAACCGATTTGAACAAAACTCAACAAAAGGCCTGATATGCTCAATTCAGTACACTATGAAAAAAATCGACTTAATCTATTGAAAATATACATGGGAGCTATATCTAAATCTGAACCGAGTTCAATAAAACTTAACAGACGTCATTTAGGCTCAAAAATGTCGTCTCAATTGAACTATTGTGAAATCGGAAGAAAATATAGCTATATCAAATATGTGTATGATGAGTTCCAGCCTACAACAAATCATTGAAATTTGAAATAGAGAATGGTTTCCAGACATCACACGCTCATGTTTTTTTTAATTTATTTAATTTTAATTAAATGCATATTTAATTTTTTTCTATTTATTCATAATTGTCAGACATTAAATAATGTGACTGTTTGCTTTATCAACAAAATCTGCCTATAAAATTTTAAATACAAACATTTGTACCATAGTAAGTCAATTGTGTTTTTAGTTAATTCTAATTAACCTTTTTTATTTGTTGATAAATAAAAGGCGAAAATGCCACACATGTTACTGGTGTCTGGCCATATGACCGAAAATATGTCAATAATTAGCCAAATCAAATAAATAGTTTTAGAGTAAACAAAATCACATGGTGGAAATATCTGTAAATACACTGGGGAACATTTTTTAAAACAGATAATAGCAATTTATTAAGAAAAAGGGGTAAACTTGAAATTTTACTTCGGGAGGAAATTAAAAAAAATGGGACAATTGAGGTATACAAGGAATTGTTTGAAACGAGTTTCTTGGTATAGCCAACATCTACTGATTCGATTTTTCTGTTTTCTCTTCCAACAACAACGTTTTTATCTCCTCCAAACGTCAACGAGGTCCAAGTTCGTTGAATATGGGGTTGAGGCATTAAAACGATTATGGTATAGCCCCCATAAAACAATACACCTCTATTTTCGGTATTTATAAATTTTTTATCGAAGTGACTGTAATTTTGCATTCCGGGTTATTGAAGGGTTAAAAAGACTTACTTAGTTGGCACAGACAGAACATTTGTTTCATAAGACAAACTTAAAAAAAAAATTTCCAAGCGAGTAGATCTTGTGCGCCTTTTTTAATTTGAATGGCCGAGTTTCGAGATATTATCTTCCACTTGCTCTTAACATCGAATTTTTTGCCTTCCCCTTCTCGTGAACCATCAGTAGGCTCGGTTTTATACACATTTTGAGTTGGGGCATCCACATCCGCTGTCGCTGCAGGTCGATGCGTCTAACTATGTCGATGTTCCTGTACAGATGGTATATGTCGTGGTTCATTCGACGGCGATATTCACCATCGAACGGCCCATAGATCTTTCGGATAGTTTTTTCTCTCAGACACTTAAAGAACTGCCTAATATGCTTGTGCAAGTATCCATGCTTCAGATCCATATACCAGCTCGGGTAGTATCAGCGTCCTGTAGGGTGTGAGTTTGGTTTGGCAATAGGAAGCCTTGTCTCTGAATTGCTTATTTAGCCCAAAGTAGCATTTGTTGACCAATATCTGAATCACTCTAGCCGTTTAACGAATTTAGATAGATCGCCAAAATTTAGCATAGAGTCGACTTTTGTCTGCAGGCAGTTCGAAATTGGCTATATCTGTCCATGTTTAGCCATATCTCCCATATAAGGGTAACCCCGATTTTCAGGTTTTTTGGTGTACTTAAGCGCGTTTTTCAACCGAATTCGCTGAAATTTGGTACATTGGGTTCGTATTGGGTACCGAATTTCCCAACTAAAAATTATAAATGTAGGTCCAATTTTTTTGCTAGCCCCCATATAACGGTATTCCCCAATTTTCAGTTTTTGGGGAGTTTGACCACATTTTTCGATCGAATTAGCTGCAATTTAGTACTTTGAGTTCTTTTAATGTAGGTCCATTTTTTTGTGTAGCCCCCATATAAGGTTATCCCCCAATTTTCGGTATTTTACTGTTATCCCCCAATTTTCGGTATATACTGAGAGTTCGACCGAACTCTCAGTATTTTTTTTTTTTTTTTTTTTTTTGTAGTCGTATATGGTAACAAATTCCCTCCCGAAAATTGTTAACATTCGTCTCCATATAACCCCTTTTTTATATTACATATGGTTGTAAGACTCTGTTGTAATCATTCCAATTGCGGAGGATATCGAGATAAAAACCTAGAACGTAAGGTTCGAGAATGAAATATATCGGGCCGCATTTCACCCTACATGCTCGGCAATATCGGTCCACTTTTGATGTTTCTGTATTTGGTGTACATTATGGTTTACATAAATCGGGTTGTAGAAATCTCGGTACAGATCCACTTTTTGGTATGTTCCTAATATTTTCATTTCATGTACCAGTCAATAACCTATGGTGGGGGGTTTTCACTTCTTTAAATTACGTTTCTCCTCTCTCCTTTTATCCCGATAATTCTACTGTCCGCAGGGTTCTCTATAGCAGTGATGCTCATAATACATGCATTGGTATTTGTATGTTACTCACCCGCCTATTCTAAACAAACGGCAAATCTAAATTGAGAGAGAATACGTGTGGTTTGTTGTGGCGAAAACGTAAAGGGCTGAGCAACACTGCTCTATAGCAGGGTCAGGTAGAGAACTGTTTTTAACGCTCTTTTTCAAACAAATTACTCTTGAAGAGAGCACGTTTACGAAGGTTTGCTGATACGGACCTATAAGCTGCGTTTTTCACCTCAGTGTGACTGGTGACAACGTGGAGAGTCAGTGTTAACCATTGCGATGAAGAGTGACCAATATAAGCCTGGAATTTGCCATATTAAAAGGAGGCATTTCTATTAACCAAGCTCGGCATTAACGTCAACTCATGAGGATAACTCAAAATATAAATTGTAAGAGGCGCCATCTAGAGAAAAATTGTAACCCTAAATAAGCAGTGACTTCAACAACTGCTCTAAATCCAAGGAAGCATTGTTTCCAGGCATCGGTAGATGGCAACCCTCTTTACCTAAAAAAGGCTAGTACTTAGCTAGAAAAAAATGCATTAACGAAAATAACAGAAGACTAATCGACGTTTCGTGTGACAATCGTAGTTCTAAATCTCTTCTATTCTTATTTTACGTTATGCTAACGCTTCTTCTCTAAAAGCGTACTATATGGACATTTTGGGGAAAAAAGTAAACCCTAACCATAGAATTTTGTTTCTTTAATTTTAATAAAAATAAATATTTAAAAATTCATTTGAAAAATATTTTCATGAAAAACTGTGTGAATTTCATATGTTTTAAAGCTTTTTTTCATTGTTTATAATGTTTGCAGAAAAAATATCTCCGCAAACATTGGGCGCCATGCGACTAAAATTCCAGTAATCTACATTTTATTGCAGCTATCTTCTTTTTCAGGGTAAACGAATAAATACAATAATGATTATTATTTTAAGGCCAAACACTAAAATTTGTACTCCTTTGTTTGATGTACGCTGATATAAACACACCTACGTGTACATACATATTCGTTTAATCTCAAGGCACGTGACAACCTCGTTTTCTTTCATCTTCATAATCATAGTATTGTCTTGTGGTTGTACTTTTATTACCAAATATTGTTAAAGTCCAAAGGTTTTGGTGTCTGCTGACAAAGGAAGTGTGACCATAATCACAAAACAAAGTAGTTCACCCAGAAAACTTTTATTCAAACTTGTTTATGTCAGTAGGTTGTCTGAATTCTTGAAAAGGATTGTAAAACAAGTACGTATTTCCATATTTCCATATTTTCCTTTTTCTTTCTTCATTATTTCGTTATTTACAGGTTGTTTACATCAAATTGATTTAATTATAATGCAACTCAAATGTCGTCGTTGCATATAATTTTAGACCAGGTGTATTTGCGTTCAATATTGGGTCAGTAAAGTACGCGTGCCAGGCGAAAAAGCGCAAAATATATCATTACCGATTTGTTCCAGACAAAAATAAACAATATGAATCAATAAGCATGACGACAGAACGACGGTGTTTGGCAACCTTGACGTAAGAATATATATTTAATTTCATTTAAATAATAACAAGATGCGATTGTCGGAGATTTGAGATCAATGTGAACTGAAACATTATTATAATATTTTGTTATTATTTTAAGCATACAAATATATTTTTATTATAATATGCACATTTTATTAAATTTGTCAACGCCATTTGCAACACCTCAAATATTCACCGAGGACCCAATAAAGTATTGGTACAATTTTTGTTATAGCCCCAACACCACAGCAATTCCCCATTTTTGGTATTCTAAAGGTTCTAGCCGCAATTGCCAAAAAATTAATTAACTTCAGGTCTATGTTTTGACATATTTCCCATTTAAATATTCCGCCCTTATTTTAGCTATTTTAACGGTCCTAGATCGCTTTACAACCGACTTGGCTGTTATTTTTCAAAGAAAGGTAAGAGGTCTTTATCTATATATATAAAAGAGCTTAGTGTTAAGTGAGTGAGTGAGTGAATGAGTGACTGACTGACAGATCATCGCCCAGACGAAACGGCTAAAGCTAGAAGCTTGAAATTTTGAGTGTGGGTTGGTGTTGGTGTGTAGGCGTGAGATAAGGCTGGGTTTTTGGAAATTCGAACTAGAAGGGTACGAAAAGTACTAAAATGTACCAAATATGGTACCCTTTGTATTAGGCGAACGGGAAGAGCTAGAATTCTGAAATTTGGAATGTGGGTCACTGATGTAAAGTTAGGAAGATGTACAAAAGCGTTTTTGGAAATACGACCTATAAGTGTACTAAAAGTACTAAATTTAGTTCCAATTTATATATATATTGAACATATATAGTTAAAATCTTGAAATTTTATATGGAATACAGGTTTAGAAGTTGTGTTCATGATGTATGGAAATGATTTACGAAATTCGTACTTATATGTAAAAAAAGTACAAAATGGTACTAAATTTGGTACTATTTGCATTTAGTTGAGTGTATAGAGATGGAATCCTGAAAATATCAATTAGGACTACATTGGAGTACACGAATGAGGTAACTTTAAAAAATTGTACTTATGTGTACGAAAAGTACCAAATGGTACTAAATTTGGTGCAAGTTGGATTTACGTGAACATAGAGTCTTCAAATTATTGTTGGAGTGTAGGATTGAGGTGTTTAGGAAATGGGTAATTATTGGTACTAAATGGTACTAAATTTAGTACTATTTGCATTTTGCTTGAACGGAAAGATGTGAAAACCTGAAATTTGGAATTAATATTTATGTTAATGATTGAGCTATACTGAGAGACATATTTGGAAATTCGTATTTATGTGTACGAAAAGTACTAAACGGTACTAGATTTGGTACAATTTGGATTTGGGTGAACGGGATGAGCTGGAAACCTTAAATTTGAAACAATGCTTGCTGTTAAAATACATAATTGAGATATGGAAGCATAGTACTTATGTGTACTTAATGGTACTATATTTGGTACAACTTGATTATTTATGAACGGATAGAGCTGGACCCCAGAATTTTGGTATTAAAGTTACTGTTGGAGTGTAGGATTGAGGTAGTTTAGGAAAGTACTTATTATAGGAACATAAAATACTAAATGGTACCAAATTTTTTTTAAATTTTGGATTAAAAGTACTGTTGTACCAAAGGGTTCTAAACTTGGTACAATTTATATTCGGTTGGACGGATAGAAATGGAAACCTAAAATTTCAACTAAGATTACTACTAGAAACATGATTGAGGTAGTCTAGGAAATTCGTACTTTTGAGTACGAAAATTACTAAGTATGGTACAATTTGGAATTATGTGAATGGATAGGGCTGATATCCTGAAATTTGGAATTGAAGTTACCGTTGGACTGTAGAATTGAGGAAGTTTTAGGAAATCGTACTTACGTCTACGAAAAGTAATAAATGGTACTAAATTTGGTGCAAAATGGATGTTGGTGAACGAATAGAGCAGGAGTCCTTAAATGTGGATTTAACATTATTTTTGGAGTGTATGACTGAGGTAGTTATGGAAATGGGTAAGAACAAATGGACTTTGGTACAATTTAGACTTTGGTGAATGGGTAGAACTGGCATCCTGAATGTTGCAAATAATATTACTGTCGGGGTGTAGAATTGAGATAGACAAAAAGTACAGAATGGTATCAAATCTGGTACAATTTTGATTTTAGTGGATATATGGTGCTGGAATTCTTATATTTGGACTTGCGATTACTATTTGAAAGAAGGATTGAGTTAGTTTTGACAATGCGTACTTATGAGTACATAAGTACTAAATTTTGTGCAATTTGAACTTTGGTGGGATTACGATTTCTGTTAGAGTGTAGGATTGATGTAATTTTAGAATTTCTTACTAATAGGTACTAAATACAATTTGGATTTTAGATGAACGGATGGGGATGGAAAACTAACATTTGGTTTGTTTTTTGAGCGTAAAATTGAGATATGGAGATAGTTTTGCAAATTCTTACTTATGTGTACTAATTTTGTGTAAACGGAATTAAAGTTGTGGAGTGTGGAATTCTGGTAGTTAATTAATTCGTACTTATTGAAACAAAAAGTACTAAATGGTACCAAAATAATGTACAACTTTCTTTGGGTGAACTAATAGGACTGTAATTCTTAAATTTTGGATTAAAATTACTGTTTGAATTTAGGACTGAAACTTGGAGGTATTTGTTACAATTCGTAATAATGTGTACTAAACGGTACTAAACTTCGTTCAATTTAGATAAGATCGAGTTGAAATTTGAATTAAAATTGCTGTTGAAGTACAGGATTAAGATATATATAGATAATTCTCAAAATGCATTTTTATTGGTACGAAAAGTAAAATAGAGATGGAGTCCTTGATTAGTAATTATGAACGAATAGAGATGGAGTCCTGGATTAGTAATTATGAGTACTAAATATACTAAATGGTATACAATTTGGTACAGTCTGGTGAATAGACAGAGATGAAATCCAGAATAAAAATTTCTGTTGAAGTTTGGTTTAAAAAACGAAAAATTCTAAATTGTTGGTGCAATTTGGATTTGGGTGATCGGATGGAGGTTGAATCCTGAACATTTTTGAAATTCGTAGTTATTTATGGATATGAAAAGTACGGAGTAGCACTAAATTTGGTACAATTTGGATAGTCCTGGATACCTGATATTTGGAATTAAGATTACTTTCAGATTGAGGGAGTTTTTAAAGTCATACTTAAGTGTATAAAAAGTAATAAGTGGTACTAAATTGGGTACAATTTGGATGTGTGGAAACAGATGCAGCTTGAATCCTGAAATACGGAAATAATATTACTTTTGGGTGCAGATTGAAAGAGTTTTGAAGTTAGTACTTTTGAGTATGTGGTACAGTTTGAATTTGTGGGGACTTTGATCAAAAATAATAACTCGTTCCTTTACTTGGTTTTTGCTCATAAATTTGTTGTATTTGATAAAGATATTTATTTTCGAATTTCATTCGTACACAAGAAAGGGCGTTTGTGGTTGTGATTATGGTGATTGTGGTTAGACGAGATCTTCGCTTGGGTACTTCGGAGGGTGGTGTTCGTTGGGGTTGGAAGTTCGGAACTTCCATTACAGAAAACGCCCTGTGATTTAATAAAAGGCAAAATTATTGTAATAACATTTATTGTGGATTCGTATCAATCAAACATGAGTTCGTAAACAGAGTAATCAAGCAAGCTACTTGAACATGAACATCAAACCTCATTAAATTGAAGCAAGATCGCAATGGAATGAGGTACATTCCATTGTACGGTCGTTTGATTTACTTGAATCGTTTGTTATGCGTGTTCAGTCTTAGGCAATCACACTTAAAGTCATACTCTGATGTGAAACCAAGTTCTGGAATTCTAGAATTTGAAAATAAGTTTATTGTTAGAGTGTAGGATTAGAATATAGACGTAGTTTTTGAAACTCAAACTTATGTGTACATAATTGTACTAAATTCGATTTGTGAAAACCAATAATGCTGGAATTCTAAAATTAAAAATGAAAATTATTATAGTATGTGATTAAGATATAAAAATAGTGTATTAAACTCGTAGTTATGTGTATTGTATGGCAATAGATTTGATTAGGGTGAACGGATAGAGCTGGAATTCCTCTTTTCAGTAATGTTAATTCCTGAGTATTGGATTGAGACATACGTTTACCAAAAGTATTAAATGCTACAATAAATTAATCAATCAATGAATGAATACCATAAAAACATTACATCAAACAATATCGTTTGGTAGTATGGAAATATGAAATTTGGCATAAATGGTGTATTATTCGTTGGTTTAACTGCTGAGAACTGAATTATGTCATGTGTATTTAAACAATGTGTAATAATGTATTTAACTATATGTAATTAACAAATAAAGACAATTTAATATTAAACTCTTAAACACATAATAATTTTAGATAATACTGTTTATATTTCTATAGCGCCATCTACGTTTCGTATTTGAGTTTAAATAAAAATTTTGCCTATTATTAATTCTAAAGATAAAATAAACAAATTGTAAAGCATTTCTCAGAATCATTTCGGAAGAAGATGTTCAATGGAACACTGTAAGGCCCGGGGATAATCGGTCTATTGTGTGCCGCGTCACGCTTTCAAACATCGCAACGCAGCGACATCTGTTTTTAGTTCTGTAAAATAGTTGCGCATACGTTTCGTATAATTGAGTAGAGTTATTAATGCTTATTGCTGCCCTGATTGTTATAAATTCCACAAAAGTTCTTTTTGAAATTATTATTGGATCGTACTTTCATAGTAAAACAATTTTGAACATTAAAGATTTGAAAACAAAGTTAAAAGTGTTTTTGTATTTGTAAATCGTGTAATTGCAAACCAATAGTGTTACTGTTGGTCAATTTCATAAAAAATATCACACAAAATAAAAATTAACATTAGATTTGGTTAACATAGACTAAAGGTAAGTACACAAATTTGTTAACAACAATTTATGATATTAAACATTAAACGGTCCATTGTGTGCCGCGTCACGCGTTTATACATCACAATGCAGCGACATCTGTGTTTAGTACTGTAAAATAGTTGTGCATATGTTTCGCACAATGGAGTCGAATTATTAAAGCTTATTGGCTGCCCTGATTGTTATAAATACCAAAAAAATTATCATTATCGTTCTTTTGGAAATTATCATTGGATCACCAACACGTACTTCCAAAGTAAAAACATTTTGAACATTAAAAATTTGGAAACAAAGTTAAAAGTGGTATTGTATTTGTAAATCGTGTTATTGCAAACTAATAGTGTTACTGTTTTTAATTTCATAAAAAATATCACACAAAATAAAAATTAACTTTAGATTTGGTTAACATAGACTAAAGGTAAGTACACAAATTTTTTAACAACAATTTATGATATTATACAGTAATCGTGATTTGGGGTGAAAATGCATATATGATAACAAATCTGTTCCTACTATATGAATTGCATTCTTTCTGGAAGCTAAATTTTTATGAAAATTTTTGTAAAAGAATCAACAAATTCGTTTTGATAATCATTTTGATTGACCATGAATAACATATGCTAAATGTGCGGCGAAGGAGAGGTTAAAAATCGGAAGAAAAACGCATGTCAATTGAGCCAGAGGTTAAAAAAAACGGAAGAAAAATGTATGTCAAATTGTTTGTACATTCATGTTAATTTATCCGTATTCTTTATTGACATTCGTAATTAGTTAACATTGTTTCGTTAACATTTGTTGTTGTCTGTGCATTCTTTCTGGAAGCTAATTTTTTATGAAAATTTTTGTAAAAGAATCAACAAATTCGTTTTGATAATCATTTTGATTGACCATGAATAACATATGCTAAATGAGCGGCGAAGGAGAGGTTAAAAAAACGGAAGAAAAACGCATGTCAATTGAGCCAGGAAGGAGAGGTTAAAAAACGTATGTCAAAATGTTTGTACATTCAAGTTAATTTATCCGTATTCTTTATTGACATTTCGTTAACATTTGTTGTTGTCTGTACATTCTTTCTGGAAGAAAATGTTTGTAAAAGAATCAAAAAATTCGTTTTGATAATCATATTGATTGACAATGAATAACATATGCTAAATTGAGCGAGGGAGAAGAGGTTAAAAAAACGGAAGAAAAACGCATGTCAAAAACGCATGTTAATTTATCCGTACTTTATAGACATTCGTAATTAGTTAACATTGTTTCGTTAACATTTGTTGTTGTCTGTGCATTCTTTCTGGAAGATATTTTTTTATGATCATTTTTGTAAAAGAATCAACAAATTCGTTTTGATAATCATTTTGATTGACCATGAATAACATATGCCAAATTGAGCGAGGAAGGAGAGGTTAAAAAAACGGAAGAAAAACGCATGTCAAAAATATGCGTACATTCAAGTTAATTTATCCGTATTCTTTATTGACATTCGTAATTAGTTAACATTGTTTCGTTAACATTTGTTGTTGTCTGTGCTTAATTTTGAAAAATGTCACAATCAATAGTTTAGACACATATCGCGTTAGTTCACATATTTCATGTTAGGGGCGATGTACTGCAAAGGTAAAAGTATAAATATTGAATGTGTCCATAGTTAATAGATGGTACCTATCAATAGTTTTATGCACATTTTAACTCAGTCGTTGTCATATCATAACAATAATGTAAACAATTGGCATAAAACTATTAAATATAATTGAGGCAAACAATTGCGTTAATTATGGAAATTTTACGACTAAGAATTTTATTGAGCTTAAAAAATTCCAATACAGAACTGAAATTACAAAATTAAATTTTAGGTTTTGTGTTATGATGAAAGTATTATGAATATTCTACTCCAAAGCATATGCAAAATTCAGATTCTATTTGTAGTAAAAATAAACTTATCTTTTTATATACATGATAGAAAAGTCAATGCACAACGTATTGAAGTTAGTATAACATAACGTGTGTCAAGTTTTGTTGAAATTGATTCAGATTTAGCTCCCATATATAGTTTCGTGCGATTTTTTGCAAATGGTGCACCAATTATCCAAAGTTAAGCCGAAAGTTACAAAATCTTGCACAACACGTCCAATTTTAATTGGGTCAATTGCTGCAAAATTTTGCACAACGTACTGAAGTTAG
The DNA here is from genome assembly GCF_032173495.1 of Musca vetustissima. NCBI lineage: Eukaryota > Metazoa > Arthropoda > Insecta > Diptera > Muscidae > Musca > Musca vetustissima. The sequence continues at coordinate 16,942 of NW_026877815.1, read as the reverse complement.
TACAACATAACGTGTGGAAAATTTCGTCGAAATCAGATTTCAATCGTTTCGTCCGATTTTAAATAAATGATGCACTTAAAATCGGACGGAAATATATATGGAAGCAATATCCAAATCTGAACAAATTTAAACTTGCAACAGATTATATTTTAGATCCTAATTATAATCTGTTGAAAGTTTAAATTTGTTCAGATTTGGATATTGCTTCCATAAATATTTTCGTCCGATTTTAAGAAAATAGTGCACCATACTCCTCAAGTTTGTCAGATTGACAGGAAATTTTATACACAATTGAGCATAGAATTAAGTAATTGCGTTTTGTAGAAATTCAGTACATATATATTCGATCGACTTCATATTTATTGTGATTTTCTTTAAATAAATTTAAATAATGTTGCCCAATTGAAAACAAACGACTCTATATCTGTCCAAATAAATAATTTAGTATAGGCTGCAGAATGACTTGTTTATGTATTGATCTAAGTCGGTTTACATTTAGATACAGATCACATATTTTAGGTTTTCCAATTTCATGTTAATGGTCCTCCAAAATGCGACGTCTGTTAGGATGCATTATTTGTATATAACGTCCTTCTTTACTACATTCCTTACTGGTTACAGATCTAAATTTGTATTGACACCATTGTATATGTATAATAGAATATCGGACCATAATTTCCTGAGATTAATTATTCTTCGTATTTAACATAGAAGTTTTAAACACAATTTTCCCGAAATAGGATTTTTGAAAGCGGTGGCCACTGCAGTTCATAAAGGGATGATTCTATCTTCATATGTCCTTGTGGCATTATTATGCATCTCTTTATGAAAAAATTCCATAAAGGAGAAACATTAAATACATTCTTGAAGGATTTATGGCGAAATATAAAGCCACCTCTCAATTGTCGGTATTTTGCGTGGTTTAGTTAACATTTGTAACCAAACTAGCTCCAATTTGTCGTTTGAGGTTCTTAGTGGTCAACATACGGTTATGGTTTAGAATAGAATTTTTCAGTATCCAGATTTTATGTATTTTTAGGCTTTTAGCTACATTATTTGAGCTGCAGAATGACATGAAATTATGGAACTTCTGTACCAAAAAATGTTAACAAATGTCGATGATTTAGTGTCGCCATCCATATAACGGTACTTTTCGATTTTTGGTACTTTGAGAAATTTTGATACATTCTAGACCTCCTGGTTTCCTATATTTAAAATGTTTTAGCTTCAATTTTTGGGGTTACCTGAAGTCATAAAACTTACCCCAAAAAATTTTAACATACATATGTCCATGTTTTGGTATAACTCTCATAAAACTGTATCTATCGATTTCTGAATTTTTTGTAGATTTTTAGCTAAATTTTTAACTTAATTATCTGTTACATATCTGAAGCTAAACAGCACTTAAGCGTTGAGAAACTTTTTCTTATAATTGAATATATGATATGCCCCTATACCAGGGTCGTAAACAAGGAGGGGGGTTAACCACAGCATCAGCTGAAAGAAATTTTTCTACACCACGCTAAGTAAAATCAAATACAAAATTCACGCTGTCTATCATAAATCACTTATGCATAAATCTGAAGCAAATACTGATCATATTAACAAATATATTTTTTCTACAAATAGAAGACCTGATTTGAAATACAGAATTTTTTAATATACCAACCACATAATATATACGCAATATATTAAGAGTAATGAAGTTATATATTTTTGTGACATTTTTTAAGATTAATATTGCTTTCCATAAATTTTTAATAAGATATACGAATACAACATGCCAACAAATGATCTATATAAAAATTAAACATTGTTTTTTTAATTAATCATCTACTCATATTATATTTAAAGAAGGAACAATTTTACATTTTTATACCCTTCACCACACTGTGACATAATACCCTGTGTCTTTGTGCATATGTTTGTAACAGGCAAAAATAATCACTTTCTGAGTCGATTTATGCATGCCTGTCCGTTCGTCTGTCGGTTCAGATTTAGATATAGCTCCCATATATATTTTCGTCCGATTTAAAGTAAATGGTGTACCAAAGTCCCTATATATCTTTCGATTTGTACGAAACTTGACACAGCGTAATGAATAAGGTCTAGAATGGTGTGTATTAATTTTTGTGAAAATCGGTTCAGATTTAGATATAGCCCCATTATATATTTTCGTCCGATTTAAGGTAAGTGGTGTACCAAAGTCCCTATATATCTTTCGATTTGCACGAAATTTCGTGAAAATCGGTTTGGATTTAGATATAGCTCCTATATTTATTTTCGTCCGATTTAATGTACATGGTGTACCAAAGTCCCTATACATATTTCGATTTGCACAAAATTTGGTATAGTGTACTGGAATGAGTCTGGAGTGATGTGTGTAAAGTTTCCTGAAAATCTGTTCAGATTTAGATATAGCGCCCATATATATTTTCGTTCGATTTTATGTAAATGGTTTAGCAAAGTCCCTATATATATAAAATGGTGTGGTATTGCTCCCATATATATTTTTTTATGATTTTATGTAGAAAGTGTACCAACGCTCCCATATTTCTTTCGATTTGCACCAAATTTGGCACAGAAAACTGAATTAAAATTCGTAAAAATTGGTTCAGATTTGGATATAGCTCCCATATGCCTTTTCTTCGACCTATTCATGTTGACTGTACACCAAAAAATCAATGAGTACTGCTTGATATAACATTTTTAACAGTGAAGCATACCAAATAGCGTGTGTAAAGTTAGCTTTAAATCTATTTTAAACCCAGTAAGGAAAGTAGTAAAGTCGGACGGGGCCGACTATATGATACCCTTCACCACTATGGGTATATTAAACAGGACTATTAGCATGAAATTGGATGAAATAAAATATGTGATATTTATCTAAATGTGAATCTACGTAGATCTATCCATAAAGTATGTAAATCGACTTCAAACAAATATAAATGGGTCATCCGTTGGGCTATGTCTGTACTTCTAGAAAACGCAACTACAAAATTCTATGCTCAATTTTGTACGTTGTGCAAAATTTGATGTCAAACTGACTAACATGGGAAGTTAATTTCAGAACGTTTTGTTCCTATTGGTTCTTTGGTGCGTCAATTACTTAAAATCAATCTATAATAAAAGGGAGCTATATCTAAATCTGGACCGATTTTCACGAAACAACGCAATTCAGTACGTTATGCCAAATTTTGTGCAAAACGAAAGATATATAGGGACTTTGGTGCACCATTTACATGAAATCTGACGAAACTATATGTGGGAGCTATATAGAAATCTGGACTGATTTTCTCGAAACTTGGCAGACATCACTCTAGGCTCAATTCAGTACGTTATACCAACTTTCGTGCAAATCGAAGGATATATAGGGGCTTTGGTGCACCATTTACATGAAATCGGACGAAACTATATATGGGAGGTATATGTAAATCTTGACCTATTTTCACGAAACTTGGCAAACATCATTCTAGACTCAATTCAGTACGTTATGCCAAATTTCGTGCAAATCGCAAGATATATGTGGTGCACCATTTACAGGAAATCGAAGGAACTATATATGGGACCTATATCTAAATCTGTACCGATTTTCACGAAACTTGCCAGACATCTTTTTAGACCCAATTCAGTACATTATGCCAAATTTCGTGCAAATCGAAAGGTATATAGGGAGTTTGGGGCACCATTTACATGAAATCGGACGAAACTATATATGGGAGCTATATCCAAATCTGGACCGATTTTCACGAAACTTGAAAGACATCATTCTACGTTAACTACGTTATGCCAAATTTCGTGCAAATCGAAGGATATATAGGGAGTTTGGGGCACCATTAACATGAAATCGGACGAAACTATATATGGGAGCTATATCCAAATCTGGACCGATTTTCACGAAACTTGGCAGACATCATTCTAGACGCAATTAACTGCGTTATGCCAAATTTCGTGCAAATGGAAGGATATATAGGGAGTTTGGTGCACCATTTACATGAAATCGGACGAAACTATTTATGGGAGCTGTATCTAAATCTGGACCGATTTTCACGAAACTTGGCAGACATTATTCTAGACCTAAATGATTAGGCTGTACCAAATTTCGTGCAAATCAAAAGATATATAGGGACTTTGGTGCACCATTAACATGTAATCGGACGAAACTATATATGGGAGCTATATCTAAATCTGGACCGATTTTCTCGAATCTTGGCAGACATCATTCTAGGCTCAATTCAGTACGTTATACCAAATTTCGTGCAAATCGAAAGATATATAGTGACTTTAGGGCACCATTTACATGAAATCGGACGAAACTATATATGGGAGCTATATCTAAATCTGGACCGATTTTCTCGAAACTTGGCAGACATCACTCTAGGCTTAGTTCAGTACGTTGTGCCAAATTTCGTGCAAATCAAAAGATATACAGGGACTTTGGGGCACATGAAATCGGACGAAACTGTATATGGGAGCTATATCTAAATCTGGGCCGATTTTCACGAAACTTGGCAGACATCATTATAGGCCTAAATGATTAGCCTGTACCAAATTTCGTGCAAATCGAAAGATATATAGGGACCGTTTACATTAAATCGGTTAAATATATATATGGGAGCTATATCTAAATCTGAACCGATTTTTCCCAATTTCAATGGGGTTCGTCCTTGGGCCGAATAAGTGACCTGTGCCAAATTTCATCCAATTCGGATCATAAATGCGACCTGTACTTTGTTTACAATTTAACATGGACAGACAGACGGACGGACGGACGGACATGCATAAATCGACTTAGAAAGTGATTCTATGCATATTCTCAAAAGGAACCATGGGTCTATCTCGATATTTTTGCCTGTTACAAACATATGCACAAAGACATAATACCCTGTATCACAGTGTGGTGAAGGGTATAAATATGGAATAGGTTGCAGAATATCATGTGTTAGAATTGAAGTTAGTCGGTTTAATTATAGATAAATATCGCATATTTAAGTTCGTTCAATTTCATGTCAATATTCCTTCGAAAAAAACAACATCTATTAGGATACATATGTAGAATGTACCCAAAGTGGTGAAGAATATCATATAATCGGACCAGTCCGACTTTACTACTTTCCTTACTGGTTCAATTAGCACCAGGAGACACGCCCCCTCCCCCTCCCGAAATTAAATCATGCGTAAGACCCTGCCTTATACAATATCAAATATACTAATGGTTCTATTAAATTTAATGCGGAAATTTAATGACGTATAATTTACTAAGTGAACTCCAGTACGAATGAATTTCATATAACGTATACGACGTACAACACAGAATTATTCTTATTGTTGGAAGGTAATATATACAGTCGAGTACGGTTATAGCGATCTCGTAGGGATCAAGCAAATTAGTTCGTTATATACAAGGTAAAGCGTCTGTTTTGTTTGACCTCGTATATAACTTAGCAGAAAAAATATATATTTAGTTAGAAATTAGTAGTTTTTATGTCCTTTTTGACGAAGTTCTCGAGATTAAAGTAAAAATTAACTTTTCTAAGGAATGTCGCCATCAGTATTACCTATATTTTATATTATATTTGTAGGAAATTCGTTAAAATATATGAAAACTAATTTTCAGGACCGGGAAATGTTTTCGCTATAAAAAAAATTCGTTATTATCGGTATTCGTTATAAGCCACTCGATTGTATATACAGTAAACCACCCATATAAGAACATCCAAAAAAATCGAGAAATTTATTCTTATAAGCGGGCTTTTTCTTATATGAATCTATTTTATATAACAAACTGTTTTCATATATGGGTGAAACATTTTATTATATCCGTGTTATTCTTATATCCGTGGTCTACTGTATATTGTACGTATATTTTCTCTTCATCCCAAATCTCTGCTATTTTATTTTTATCACATTTTTATAAAAGTGTGTAAACGCAACTTTTGCATGACTAAAGACTTGCACAATAAAACAAAACATTTTTTTATATATATTTCTTTGTGGCAATAAATTATGTAATGAAGATGGAACTAGAATTATTGAATGTGGATGGGATACAAATCCCACACACCGTTGTTGCAATAGCAAAAGATGGGTCATGTCTTTTTGGGTCCATATCTTACCATATTTATGGAACCCAAATTTTTGCTGCAGACGTTCGAGCTGAAATAGTAGATTATATTGTGCAAAACTGGAATGATTACTCAAACTTTACCCATAATGAAAATGGGGATACCTATCCAAATGTAGATGTATATCATCAGCGAATGAGTCTTAGTCATACATTCGGAAGTATTTGTGAATTACGCGCTGCGTCTGAAATATATCAATACTGTTTCGAAGTTTATTGCGACGGGCGGCATTTAACAAGCCAGGGTGACCCAGCTCATACAAAAAAGAAATTGCGGTTCACAGGTCATCTTTCTTCAGGACACTTCGATGTTTATATAACGCAACTTCCTATAGAAAACCTCACCAGTACAGTTAAAAATGTCAGTCGAAAACGACGGTCTAGAGTTTCTTACGACATTCGAAAGAAACAACTAAAACTAGCAAAAGAGAAATACCAAAAAAACCAACCTGGATCTCATAGAAAAGCTGTTGCCAATTATCAGCAAAATAATCCCCAAGTCCATAGAAATGCGAAAGCTTTATATCAAATGAAACATCCTGAAGAGCACAGAAAGGAAAAGGCTGCATACCAAAGAAAGCATCCTGAAGTGCACAGAAAGGAAAAAGCTGTATATCAAATGAAACATCCTGAAGTGCACAGAAAGGAAAAGGCTGCATATCAAAGAAAGCATCCTGAAGTGCACAGAAAGGAAAAGGCTGCATATCAAAGAAAGCATCCTGAAGTGCACAGAAAGGAAAAGGCTGCATATCAAAGAAAGCATCCTGAAGTGCACAGAAAGGAAAAGGCTGCATATCAGAAGACACATCCTGAAGTGAACAGAATTAATGTAGCGAATTATTTTAACAATAACCCAGAGAGTCATGCTTTGTCTCAATCACAATACCGACAAAAACAACTACAGGCATGGACTATAAAGGAAAAGTCTGGGTTCAAATACGACCCAAACACAAATTATGAACAAGATATAATTTTAAATATAGGCACTATGGACCGTATATGTCGTTTCTGCAATGCTTTAAAATGGAAACAGGAGTCTCCAGGAATGTGCTGTCTTTCAGGGAAAGTAAACCTCCCAGTTTTTCGCCCCTTACCCGACTATGTAATGTCACTTTTAGTGGGAAATCACCAGGATCATAAACATTTCTGGAAATTTATACGGCACTACAATGGCTGTTTCCAGATGACCTCCTTTGCCGCAAAGCAAGTTAAAGAACCGGGATTTATGCCAACATTCAAGGTTCAAGGTCAAGTTTATCACTTAGTTGGTGGATTGATTCCACCATCCAAAGAAAAAGCTCAATTTCTTCAAATATATTTTGTAGGAGAAGAGGACTTAGAAACTGATCTTCGTTGCAAAAATTTTCCCAGTACAAAACCAAGTATAGTAAAAGAATTACAAACAATTCTTCATGAAGAAAATACATACGTCAAGGATTTCAAAACAAGTATTGAAAGTGTCCCAGCAAACTGCAACAATTTTAGCGTTGTTATTCACGCGGAAAAAAAACCTCAAAATGCTCATTGTAGGCGTTATAATGCCCCTACTTGCAGAGAAATTGCGATTGTTATAGAGGGACAACATTTCCAAAAAAGGGATATTGTCATACGAAGCCGTGACGATGAATGCCACCACATCAACGAGCTTCATAGATCATATGATCCATTGCAGTATCCTCTGATGTTTTGTCGAGGAGAAGATGGGTATAGCATTAATATTCCGCTAATAGATCCAGTATCCAAACAACCGTCATCTAAGTATGTATCAGCGGCAGCGTTTTATGCCTATCGACTAATGGTTCGAAGCGATCAGGAAAATCATATTCTGTACTACAGATCTCTACTTAATCAGCATTTAGTTGACATGTATGCAAAAATAGAGACTGAGAGACTTAACTATATAAGAAATCATCAAAAAGAACTTCGCGCTGAAAGTTATATAAATTTGAGAGACGCATTAAGAAGAGAAGATACAAATTTGTCAGATTTGGGCCAGTTAATAATTCTTCCATCATCATTTACTGGGGGACCAAGGTATATGCATGAACGCACACAAGATGCGATGACATATGTACGTAAACGTGGTAGACCAGACCTTTTTATAACGTTCACATGCAACCCTAAATGGAATGAAATATCAAATGCACTTTTGAACAACCAACAAACTCGTGAACGACAAGATATTATTGCAAGAGTTTTCCATTTAAAAGTTAAAACACTAATGGCACTTTTAACAAAGGGTAAAATATTTGGTGGAGTTGCGTGTTTCATATATACCGTTGAATGGCAAAAGAGGGGCTTACCACACATTCATATATTACTTTGGCTGGAAAATCGCATTCAATCTGACATGATCGATAATGTTGTATGCGCAGAACTTCCAGATCCTGAAAAAGACCCAACATTGCATAATATCGTTAAAAACAATATGATACATGGCCCATGTGGAAAAGATAATATGAATTCCCCATGTATGAAAAACAACAAATGTACACAAAAGTATCCACGAAAATTTGTAACTGACACACAATCTGGCGACGACGGTTATCCTATATATCGGCGAAGATCACCCGATAGTGGAGGCATTAAAACCAAAATAAAAAACATGACTGTTGATAACCGTTGGGTAGTTCCATATAATGCAGTACTACTTAGATCCTTTAATGCCCATATAAATGTGGAAATATGCAACTCTGTAAAGTCTATCAAGTACATTTGCAAATATATTAATAAAGGAAGTGACCAAGCCGTATTTTCCCTGGAAAATGAAAAGGACGAAGTAAAGTTATACCAAACTGGCCGCTACATAAGTAGTTCGGAAGCTGTTTGGAGAATACTAGCTTTTCCGATACATGAACGTTATCCGTCTATTTTCCACTTATCAGTTCATTTAGAAAATGGGCAAAGAGTATACTTCACCCGAAACGACATTGAAGATCGTATAACTAATCCTACAAAAACTACCCTATTAGCATTTTTTGAATTGTGCAGTGTTGATGAATTCGCAAGAACATTGTTATATCCAGAAGTTCCCTCATATTATGTATGGAAAACAAATAAATTTGAAAGACGGAAGAGAGGAAATTTGGTTGAGGGCTGGGAAAATGTACGAAAGGACAGTACAATGGGCAGAGTGTATACCATACACCCAAATAATTCTGAATGTTTTCATTTAAGAATGTTACTGCACTTTATTAGAGGACCATCATCGTTTTCGGATTTGAAAACAATCAATGGTGTACTATATCCCACATTTCAATCAGCGTGTTTGGCCCTAGGATTATTAGAAGACGACAACCAATGGAATAAAACACTAGAAGAAGCAGCATATAGTCAACATCCACACAAATTAAGAGAATTATTCTCCATCATCATAGTCTTTTGTCATGTATCTAATGCTAAAAGTCTCTGGGAGGCCCATAAAGATAACTTATCCGAAGATATTCTGCACAATTTGGCAAATGAGCATTTTGGAAACACGCATTTATTAAAAGACACTTCTTATAATAAATGTCTTCAATTAATTGAAGAAACTGTCCTTTCGATGGGAGGCCAACAATTGTATCACTACGCGATGCCTGGTCCATCAACGTCAAATAATTTCGTAGAAAATCTTGAAATAGTAAATGGACTAAATTACGAAAATAATATTCTAAGCGGAAATATAGATTTAAGTGAAGAGAGCCTATCTCGAGAACAAAAACATGTTTATTATAAGATAATGGAAAGCATATCAAGTCAGAAAGGACATATATTTTTTCTCGACGCTCCAGGAGGTACCGGAAAAACACATCTTCTTAATTTGTTGTTACGGAAAATTCGAAGTTTTGGATATGTAGCCATAGCTGTTGCTTCATCAGGAATAGCTGCTACACTTTTGGAAGGAGGGAAGACTGTTCACAGTACATTCAAGCTGCCGCTAAATTTGACCCATGTTGAGACACCAGTGTGCAATATTTCCAAACAAAGCAAGTTGGCGCAGATTTTAAGGGACTGCAAACTCATTGTTTGGGATGAAAGTACAATGTCTCATAAAAATGCGGTTGAGGCTGTAGACAGAACTCTAAAAGATATTAGAAGCAGCGTAGAATACATGGGAGGAGTAACAACAGTACTGGCAGGTGATTTTAGGCAAACTTTGCCAGTTATTCCAAGAGGCACAAAAGCTGATGAAATATCAGCGTGTATTAAAGCATCCTATATATGGGCAAATCTAAAACAGCTCTCTTTAAAGACAAATATGAGAGCCCAAATACACGGTGACAGTACCGCCAAAAAATTCTCTGCGACCTTGATAAGAGTTGGAAATGGGAATATTCGAAACAGTTGTGATATTATAACAATACCGAAAGGTCTTTGCAATATCGTTCAATCTCTTGACGAATTAAAAGTTAACGTTTACCCCAACATTGAATCACTGACAGAAAAAACTAATGATTGGTTGTGCGAAAGATCAATTTTAACACCCAAAAACGATAGAGCAGCTATCATAAATGAAGTGTTAATGTCAGCATATCAAGGGGATCAAAAAGAATACTTATCAATTGATAAAGTTATTCTAACAGATGACGCAGTACAATACCCTGTAGAGTTTCTAAACTCCCTTAATCCACCTGGATTCCCCCCCCACAAACTTGTTCTCAAAGTTGGAGCACCAGTGATGCTATTACGTAACATAAAACCACCAAAACTTTGTAACGGAACCAGGCTAAGAGTCAAAGCATTGAATAAGTACACAATAGAAGCCGTGATATTAACTGGGTGTGCTAAAAATGAAACAGTTTTTATACCTCGAATCCCATTAATACCATCTGAATACCCATTTGAATTCAAACGACTGCAGTTTCCTGTTAAGTTGTCGTTTGCTATGACAATAAACAAGTCTCAGGGACAATCTTTAAAAGTCGCTGGAGTAGATCTTACAGATGCGTGCTTTTCCCATGGGCAATTTTATGTTGCCTGTTCACGAGTTAGCTGTCCGAAGAATTTATATATACTAGCTCCAGGAGGCAAAACGGCAAATGTGGTCTATAAACAAGTTCTTCGCTAAAATGGTAAGTAAATATTATACACAACACTTTTAACTTCATAAACATGTATTAGCATACTCATATGTAGTTTAATTAGTACATAAAATTGTCTTCAAAACGATTAAGTTATTGAATTATTTTCCCAGTTTTCAGTATGAAGTATCTACATTTTTATACCCTTCACCACACTGTGGTACGGGGTATTATGTTTTTGTGCATATGTTTGTAACAGGCAAAAGGAAAAGAGGTAAACCCATGGTTCTTTTTGAGAAGATGCATAGAATCACTTACTGAGTCGATCTCTCTGTCTTCCGTCTGTCTGTTGATTGTAAATTGTAAATAAAGTACAAGTCGAACCAATGACGAACTCTATTGAAATTAGTGAAAATAGGTTCATATTTCAATATAGCTCCCATATATATTTTCGTTCGTTTTATGTAAATGGGCCACCAAAGTCCTTATATATGTTTCGATTTGCACGAAATTTGGTATAGCGTACTGAATTAAGTCTAAAATGATGTGTGTTAAGTTTCGTAAAAGTCGGTTCAGATTTAGATATAGCTCCCATATATATTTTCCTCCGATTTTATGTAAATGATACACCAAAGTATATATCTTTCGATTTGCACGAAATATGTCATAGCGTACTGAATTAAGTATAGTTTCGTGAAAATCGGTTCAGATTTAGATATAACTCCTATATATATTTTCGTCAGATTTTAAGTAAATGGTGCACTAAAGACCCATAGCTAACCAATTGACATAACGTACTTAAAATCATATAAATTAATCTCGGGCAAGTTTCTTTCAAATCGGTTCAGATTTAGCATAGCTTCCATTTCTAATTTCGACCTATTCATGTTAATTGTACAAAAATGAATAAAAGCATGTCTGCTAGAGATTAAATTTGAAACAATGCAGCGCACTGAACAGCGTACGTTTTAAGTTTGCTTTAAGTCGATTAACAAAATTTAGCATAGGTTACAGTATGTCATGTGTAAGGGTTGATGTTAGTCGGATTACATATAGATCAATATCACATATTTATGTTCGTTCAATTTCATGTCAATGTTCCTTCGAAAAGGCGACGTCTGTTAAGATGCATATGTAGAATATACCCACATTGGTGAAGGGTATTATATAGTCGGTTCAGTCCGACTTTACTACTTTCCTTACTGGTTTGACAAAATAATTTCTTTATTTATTAAAATTAAATTTAAAATCCACAAACTGATTATTTACGCAAGCTAAGTACACTTTGTCATGTTTAATTTAATTTTCTTCAACTGTCTCTTATTTATTTTAGCGAATGCATGGTACCAATATCAGAATATTACATAGCAATGTTTGCATTTCTTTTATCACAAGGCTATTCTCAAAAAGGGAACAACGGTCCTACTGACTCCGCGGACCCCAGTGTAATAGAGGGTTACCAGTGCCTCGGTTATATGGGCCAAAACTGGAAGTAACTTGGTTACAAGACCCAGCCGGAGGTCCTTTTCTGGTACCGCAAACAGATGTTTCTCTTTTAAGATTAAATATCATAAAAATAGTATAAGATTTAAACATTAAAATAGATTGCAACAATTATTTGCATATAAAAACTCTTTTTGACCAAAAATTTGGAGATAATTGTCATATTCCCAGGTACTTTTATTACATTCATAGAATAAACTTTGTATTTTATTAATAATTTAAAATTTCCAATTGTCTAGGCTCTCTTCTCTATTTTAGTGAATGCATGATGCCAGTATGGGAGCATTACATTTATGATATAAAATAAAACTTTCTCTACGCCACTCTCTTTACTATTTTAGTAACAGATTGATGCTCAGGCTAAAACCATTTGAATTTTCTATTTTTGCAACAACGTAAGTACATAAAAACCTACTAAATGTAAAATAAATATATATATTTTATGTCGACATGTTTTTTTTTACAGATTTGAATTAGGATCGTTCATTTACGTTTAAATATCGAAAAAGAGGCAATGAAACGTTTTTTGACCAAAAACTTGGTATATTGGAAATATTCCCAGGTACTTTTATTATATTCATACAATTAGCGTTGTATTTCAATTAATAATTTAAAATTTTCAATAATCTAGGCTCTCTTTGCTATTTTCTTGAATGTATTATGCCTATAGGAGAACATTACGTGCATGGACTTAAAATCTATATTGCTCTAAATGGTTATCATATATACGTTTAATAGGCAATTGATGCTCAAACGAAACCTGATTTAATTTTATTTTATTTGAACAATATAATTACATTAAACATATATCCCATTTTACTTTTTAATATTGTTAACATAGTGTAAGATAATCTTAATATATAAAATAAATTAGTTAAAAGTGAGTGACTGTCACATGAAACGGCTAAAGCTTTGAAATTTTAAATGTGGATTCTTTTTGGTTTGTAGGGGTGAGATAAAGCTGAATTTTTGGAAATTCTAACTAAAAGAGTACGAAAACTACTGAACGTATTAAATGTGGTAGAAACGAGAAGATATAGAATTCTGAAATTTTGAAGGTCACTGACAGCGATTTAAAACAAGTACCAAAGGATTTGAAAATTTTTACTTATGTGTATTAGGCGAACAGGAATTCTGAAATTTGGAATGTTTGTCACTGATGGAAAGTTAGAAACATGTACAGAAAGTTTTTTTTTCAAATTTCGACCTATAAGAAAACTTTACTAAATTTAGCTCTATTTGTATATATTTTAAACATATGTAGCTAGAATTTTGAAATTGTATATGGAATGCAGGTTTGAAAGTGTAATTGATGTATGGAAATGGTTTAAGAAATATGTACTCATGTGTAATAAAGTACAAAATGGTACTAAATTTGGTACTATTTGCATTTAGTTGAGCGTATAGGGAAGGAATCCAAAAAATAGGAATTAGGATTACTATTAGAGTACAGAATTGTGGTAGCTTTAAAAAATCTAACTTATGTGTACGAAAAGTACTAAATTGTACTAAACTTGGTGCAGGTTGGATTTATGTGATCAGATAGAATAGGAGCCTTGAAATTGGCAATTAAAATGACTGTTGGAGTGTAGGATTGAGGTAGTTCAAGAAATTCGTCCTTATTGATACGAAAAGTACGGCACTAGATTTTGTACAATTTGGTTTTGGGGAACCCTACAATTTGGAATAATGCTTGATGTTGCAACATAAAATTTAAATATGGAAGTGTATACTAAATGGTACTATGTGTACTAAATGGTACTATATTTGGTACAGGGTATTATGTCTTTGTGCATATGTTTGTAACAGGCAAAAGGAAACCTAGATAGACTCATGGTTCCTTTTGAGAATATGCATAGAATCACTTTCTGAGTCGATTTATGCATGTCCGTCCGTCTGTAGATGTTAAATTGTAAACAAAGAACAGGTCGCATTTATGATCCGATTTGCATGAAATTTGGCACAAGTCACTTATTTGGCCCAAGGACGAACCCTATTGAAATTGGGAAAAATCGGTTCAGATTTAGATATAGCTCCCATATATATTATCGTCCGATTTAAGGTAAATGGGTCACCAAAGTCCCTCTATATCTTTCGATTTGCACGAAATTTGGCACAGAGTACTCAATTAGGTCCAGAATGATGTGTGCTAATTTTCGTTAAAATCGTTCCAGATTTGGAAATAGCTCCCATATATATTTTCGTCCGATTTAAGGTAAATGGGGCACCAAAGTCCCTATATATCTTTCGATTTGGACGAAATTTGGCACAAAATACTCAATTAGGTCCAGAATGATGTGTGCTAATTTTTGTTAAAATCGTTCCAGATTTGGATATAGCTCCCATATATAGTTTCGTCCGATTTAAGGTAAATAGTGCGCCAAAGTCCCTATATATCATTCGATTTGCACGAAATTTGGAATAGAGTACTGAATTAGGTCCAGAATGATGTCTGCTAATTTTCGTGAAAATCGGTTCAGATGTGGATATAGCTCCCATATGATTTTTCGTCCGAATTAAGGTAAATGGGGCACCAAAGTCCCTATATATCGTTCGATTTGCACGATTTGCCGATTCGCAAAACCTACTGAAATTTATATAAATTAATCTCGGGCAAGTTTCCTTGAAATCGTTTCAGATTTAGATATAGCATAGCTTCCATTTAAAATTTCGACGTTTTCATGTTGATTGTAAACCAAATAATCGATTATTGCTTGATTGATATTACATTTTAAACAGTGAAGCATACCAAATAGCGTGCGTAAAGTTAGCTTAAAGTATTTACAAAGTATGGAATAGATTGCAGAATGGCATGTGTAAGGATTGATGTTAGTCGGTTTATTTATAGATAAAGATCGCATTTTTAAATTCGTTCAATTTCAAGTCAATGTTCCTTCGAAAAGACGACATCTGTAAAAATACATATGTAGAATATCCCCAAAGTGGTGAAAGGTATCATATAGTCGGCCCAGTCCGACTTTACTACTTTCCTTACTGGTTTAATTAAAATTACTATTGAAGTGTAGGATTTATATAGTTTAGGAAATTATTAATTATAGAAAAAAAATGTACTAAATGGTATCAAATACTTTACAAATTTTTTTTGTGTGAAGAAATAGGGTAGTTTTAAAAATTTGTCATTATCTCTACCATGGTACAAAATTTGGTACCATTTTGATTAGAGTTAGAGATGGTAAACTTAAATTTGAAATGAATATTACAGAATTGGAATTTCGTACTTATGGATACGCGGGAATACTAAATTTGAGCTTTAAAAAAGTTTGAGGTTTAGGATGAGACATGGAGGTAGTTTTTAAAATGTGTAATTATGTGTACTAAATGGTACTAAGTTTAGTACAATTTAGATTTCAGTAAAAGGATTGATATCGAAAACTTATATTTAAAAATAAAATTACTGTTAGAGTACAGGATTGAGACAGTGTTAGAAATTCGAACTCATAAGTACCAAAAGTGCTAAATATGGTACAATTTGGATCTATGTGAACGGATAGGTCTGGGATCCTGAAATTTGTCATTAAAAATAGTTTTGGAGTGTGTAATTGAGGAGTTATAGAAACTCGTACTAACGACTACGAAAAGTAATAAATGATACTAAAGTTGATACAATTTGGATGTTGGTGAACGCATAGACCTGAGATCCTTAAATGTCCACTTAAGTTTATTATTGGAGTGCATGACTGAGGTGGTTTTGAAATTAGTACTTATGGGTACGAAAAGCTCAATATTTGGTACAATGTGGACTTGAGTGAACAGTTAGAACTCGAATTCTGAAAGTTGCCACTTAGGTTACTGTGGGAGTGTAGGAAAAGTACAGAATTGTAGCAAATCTGGTACAATTTGGAGAACAGACACAGTTGTAATTCTTAAATTTAAACTGACGATTGCTATTTAAAAGCAGATTTGGAATATTGAGATAGGTTTGTAATATGGGTACGAAAAGTACAGAATGGTACCAAATCTGGTATAATTTGTTTTTTAATGAACAGACAGAGCTGGAATGCTCAAATTTGGACTTACGATTCGAAAAGTGCTAAATGAAACTAAATGTCGAACCTGTACGTATTTGCTAAAATCTGATCTATTTTAAATCTGTGTAATAAAATAAAAAATAGATTTCGGAAAATAAAGCTTATGTGTGTGAAGAGTACTAAATGGTAATAAACTTGATATTAGATGTAGAAATTGAGGTGGAATTCCAAACTATAGTACAACAAATTATACAGTATTCACGATTTCCATATGAAATATTTTTTGTATTCCCTTTCCGCATACGAAGTAGCGGGTACTTTGC